>NC_141693.1:1718717038-1718873220 GCF_964263255.1 Lissotriton vulgaris | reverse complement strand
GGGCGGTGATTCCCAAATTGTGGGTCGTGACCCACTGGTAGGTCATGAGCTTGGTAGGTGGCAAAAGTCCAAGTAATAAATAAAGATTCCTTTAAATTCTGTATTTATCTTGTCACATTTGCTGCGCTTCAAAGACGGAGTTCAAATGTCATGCTATGTCTTTTGCTAAATCACTGCTTATGTTTTATTCAACATGGGCATTGATGTTTACAAGTACCTCTCACTTTGTATCAAATCAAATCATAAAACATTTATTGAGTGCGCATATCACTCGAAAGTCTCATGGCGCTGGTGGATGTCTCTGAGAGGACAAGGATTCGATGCAGTTAGATGTCAAACAGCCATGTCTTTAAGTTCCTACGAAAACAATTATGATCACTTATGGTACAAACATATGAGGGCAGTTTAGTCCAGAAAGACGGAGCGAGGAAGGAGAAAGATCTCCCTCCACCTGTGGTGGTACGGATTCTGGAAATTCGAGAAGTGCTTGGTTGCTAGATCTCAAAGTTCTGCCAGGTTGATACCAGATTAATTTTTTGGCCCAAAAATCTGGACCTTTTACATACATGTTCTTATGCGTCAAGCAAAGAATCTTAAAGCATATACGTTTTCGTACAGGCAGCCAGTATAGAAGTTTCAAGCTAGGTGCCGATGGAGATCTTGGTGGAAGGTCAAGTACCAGCCTCGCTGCTGTGTTCTGCAGAACCTGCATCCTTGATAGAAGGTTTTCATTGGTGGAAGCCAGTAGGGCATTCCCATAGTCCATACGGCTAATAATTAGTACCTGGACTAGGGGTTTTCTTGCCTCTGTCGGAATCCACTTAAGAACTTTACGCAGGCTACGCATAACTCCAAAACAGGAGCCGATTGTCTTATCAACATGGTCTTTCATTTACAATTTATTGTCCATTTGAAAGCCCAGATTTCGCACCGACTGAGTTGGAGTAGGACAAAGGCCAAGGCTTGAGGGCCACCAGTGAGGTGTCCAGTGCTCATCAGCCTTGCCATAGAGCATTATCTCAGTTTTTCCTCCATTTAACTGCAGGCGGTTTGTGCACATCCGCTTCTCGATTTGAGACATGCAATCTTTGAAACAGGAGTTAGTTTCCAATGGGTCTGGACCAAGAGTGACCAGGATCTGAGTGTCGTCGGCATATGACACAACATCATAGCCATAGGATCAAATTGCTTTGGCCAGCGGGGTCACCTAAAGGTTGAAGAGTGTCGGACCCAAGATGGAGCCCTGTGGTACTCCCATCCTGACTGATCTACTACAGGAGCTTGCAGTTCCCACCTGTGCTATCATAGTACGATCAGTTAGGTAGTTCTTGTGATACTGTAGAGCCTTTCCTCTGACACCAATCTCCCAAAGTCGACGTTCAAGAATGCTATGGGAGATGGTGTCAAACGCTGCAGATAAATCTAGCAGGACGAGGATAGATGACTGCCCCCCATCCAATGCTAACCTGATATTATCAGTTACCTCCAGCAGAGCTATTTCGGTACTGTGGGCTGCCCTAAAGCCAGCTTGTGAGGGGTCAAAAGCCAGCTTGTGAGGGGTCAAGCAGTCCATGGCTCTCAAGATGGACAACACGCTGTTTATTGACCAGAAACTCAAGCATCTTACCGAAATGAGGGAGCAGCGATATAGGACGATAATTGGTAGGACGTTTTGGGTCTGCAGTAGATTTTTTTAATATAGGCCTGACCCTGGCAGTTTTCCATATTGTAGGAAATTCCGATTCTAACAATGATTTGTTAAATAAATCGGTGAGGCAGTCTAAGAGCGCTAGGGCTTCAAATGGAAAGGTTTTTGGTGACAAAGGGTCTGTAGGTGAACCAGATTTTACTTTCATGAGGGCTTAGGTCACTTCTAGAGAGCTACACTGGGTAAATTCTTCCAAAATATGAGGGGGATCAAAGGGAGTTACTGAAGAATTACCCATGTCATTACTATTATCTTGTACAGTAAAGGAATCATGAATAGCCATAATCTTATCCTCAACATTTTTTAAAAGAGTGTCTATCCAGTCCTGGGAGGTAGAAAGTTGTGACTGAACAGGCAGAGTAGAGAATTCTTTTAGGATTTGATAGAGCTCCTTGTTTGAATTTGCTGCCTTCTCAATACGATTAAGGAGAAATAATTTCCTTGTTTGTCTTATATTTTCCATGTACTTATGGTGAACACCTTTATATAATTCACAATCTGTTGGGTCTTTGGTTTTTCTCCATTTCCGCTCCGCGGTCCTACAAGAAAGCTTCTCTAGCTTTAATTGTTCAGTGAACCAGGGAGCGGCTCGTGCTTTAAGAGTAACTCTGGTAAGAGGAGCAATTTTGTCCAAGGCATTGGTTATCGTTCTATTTAGGGAGATCACACATAGATCGATGTTATCATTTGGCTTGGCGTGGTTGGCCTGAAGGTAGTAGTAAAAAGAGGTAAGGTGACTTTACGCCAAGATCGTCTCCAAACTACTTCGTTTCTGGGGACCATATTGATGGTATGATCTAGAGTAGCAAATTTTAATAGAAAATGATCCAACCACAATAATGGTAACGGAGACTCAACCCTAACCACTGTAGAATTTGTCAACAAAACAAGTGTGTGACCCGCAGTAAGCGGGTCAGGACCAATTGCCAGCAGAGTCGCGCCCATCTTTGTTTCTGATTTAAGGGCTCCTGCGAGCCCCCAAAGCTGACAAGCTTTTTGGAGACGCACCTGCACGCCTAGCAGGCAACGAAGCCCTTGGCGGTTCTATGGCGGCTTTCTCTACCACCCCTGAACTTTCTCTACTGATGAGGGATATAAATCCCGAAACCCGGGCCATGTTAGAGATGATGGAATTTTCAAAAACATACTTGCACCAACCATGGTGATATACTTTGAACTTTTTCTCAGTTCTTTGTGCTACTCGCACTACAAATACCAAGATGCAGAGGGGCGATCCGGTGGAGAGGCCAGCAGAGTCGTACCCATCTTTGTTACCAATTACCAGTTGGACTAGTTCCAAGGTACTGAAACTTGAGATGAACTGATCGGTGTAAGAGTCATGTAATAGTTCTGCATGGTAGTTAAAATCACCTTACAAAAGGAAAGAGTCAGAGGCTAATACATGCGGAGCAATAATCTCCAATAGTTGATATGGAAAGTCTTTTTTGTGGCCTGGAGGTCTATATACTAATGCTTCTCTTCATGTTCCTCCTAACAGACCATCCATTTTAAAGACACATAATTCCATATTGCTTGTGCTTATGGACTCTAGAGAAGTGATATTCACATGGTACACAGTCAAAATATCGAGTTGATAATATCGAAGTACCATATTATCGAGTCCTAAAAGTCGATGGTAAGAAATATCGACAACCAAAATATTGTTGTAGAAAATATCGATTTATGTGTGTGTTAATAATATCGAAGACATGAATTTCGAAATATGTAATATCGAAGCTTAAAATATCGATAGGCAAAAATATCGATATTTAAAAGTGATGTTTTAAAGTATGTTAAGTAATGATATAGTAAAATGTTGTCTATATATAAGGTAATTTATACATATAATTTCAATAATTTTAGTTATAAGTGTAGGAGCGGGATGTAGAGTTTATAGGGGATAAGGGTGGGTAGTGTTTTAAAAAAGTATAGTGTAATTATGGAATAATACATTTCGAATTTTAAGTAAAATTTTAAATTTTCGAAATTTGAAATAAATATTTGAACAAGTCGAAATTTTATCGAAATTTATGGAGTATATTAAAACATTTTTTAGTTTGCTTTTGTGTATGTACTAAAAAGTATTGTAAATATAAAATTATTATTATATATTTTATAAATATTTGTATAATAATTTTAGGAGCGGGATGTAGAGTTTATAGGGGATAAGGGTGGGTAGTATTTTAAAAAATATAGTGTAATTATAGAATTAAAAATTTCGATTTTTCATTTAAATTTCTAAATTTCGAAAATTGAAATAATATTTTGAACAAGTCGAAATTATATCGAAATTTATGGAGTATAGTACAACATTTTTTAGTTTGCTTTTGTGTATGTACTAAAAAGAATTGTAAATATAAAATTATTTTTATATATTTAATAAATATTTGTATAATTATTTTAGGAGTGGGATGTAGAGTTTCTAGGGGATAAGGGTGGGTAGTGTATTAAAAAAGTATACTGTAATTATAGAAGAATACATTTCGTATTGTATTAAATTATTTCTACATTTCGAAATTTTAAATACATATTTGTTAAATGCGAAATTTTATACACAATTATGTTATTTTTTTTTATTTTTCGGCTTTTGTGTATGTAGTAAAAAGTATTATAAATATATATTTTCGTAGATATTTAATAAAGAAATGTATCATAATTTTAGGAGCGGGATGTCGAGTTTATAGTGGATAAGGGTGGGTAGTGTTTTAAAAGGGGTATTTTTAGGGTTCAGGGTCATTTTTTAGTTTTTGGGCAAAGGGGTATTTTTAGGGTTCAGGGTCAGTTTTTAGTTTGTGGGTAAAGGGGTATTTTTAGAGTTCAGGGTCAGTTTTTAGTTTGTGGGTAAAGGGGTATTTTTAGGTTTCAGGGTCAGTTTGTAGTTTTTGGGTAAAGGGGTTTTTTTAGGGTTCAGGGTCAGTTTTTAGTTTGTGGGTAAAGGGGTATTTTTAGGTTTCAGGGTCAGTTTTTAGTTTGTGGGTAAAGGGGTATTTTTAGGTTTCAGGGTCAGTTTTTAGTTTGTGGGTAAAGGGGTATTTTTAGGTTTCAGGGTCAGTTTTTAGTTTTTGGGTAAAGGGGTATTTTTAGGTTTCAGGGTCAGTTTTTAGTTTGTGGGTAAAGGGGTATTTTTAGGTTTCAGAGTCAGTTTTTAGTTTTTGGGTAAAGGGGTTTTTTAGGGTTCAGGGTCAGTTTTTAGTTTGTGGGTAAAGGGGTATTTTTAGGTTTCAGGGTCAATTTTTAGTTTGTGGGTAAAGGGGTATTTTTAGGTTTCAGGGTCAGTTTTTAGTTTGTGGGTAAAGGGGTATTTTTAGGTTTCAGAGTCAGTTTTTAGTTTATGGGTAAAGGGGTTTTTTTAGGGTTCAGGGTCAGTTTTTAGTTTGTGGGTAAAGGGGTATTTTTAGGTTTCAGGGTCAGTTTTTAGTTTGTGGGTAAAGGGTTTTTTTTTAGGGTTCAGGGTCAGTTTTTAGTTTGTGGGTAAAGGGGTATTTTTAGGTTTCAGGGTCAGTTTTTAGTTTGTGGGTAAAGGGTTTTTTTTAGGGTTCAGGGTCAGTTTTTAGTTTGTGGGTAAAGGGGTATTTTTAGGTTTCAGAGTAAGTTTTTAGTTTTTGGGTAAAGGGGTTTTTTAGGGTTCAGGGTCAGTTTTTAGTTTGTGGGTAAAGGGGTATTTTTAGGTTTCAGGGTCAGTTTTTAGTTTGTGGGTAAAGGGGTATTTTTAGGTTTCAGGGTCAGTTTTTAGTTTGTGGGTAAAGGGGTATTTTTAGGTTTCAGAGTCAGTTTTTAGTTTTTGGGTAAAGGGTTTTTTTTAGGGTTCAGGGTCAGTTTTTAGTTTGTGGGTAAATGGGTATTTTTAGGTTTCAGGGTCAGTTTTTAGTTTGTGGGTAAAGGGTTTTTTTTAGGGTTCAGGGTCAGTTTTTAGTTTGTGGGTAAAGGGGTATTTTCAGGTTTCAGGGTCAGTTTTTAGTTTTTGGGTAAAGGGGTATTTTGGGGTTCTGGGTCAGTTTTTAGTTTTTGGGGTACAGGGGTACAGGGAAAAAATAAATTAACATTAAATTTAAATTAAATTAATTAAATTAAATTAAATTAAATTATATTACATTAATTTTTTTTTTTACAATAATTTACGATAGTAATTTATTATGAATTAATGTCCTGCACTTACTCTAATTAATTGGTGATTGGAGTTGGAATAGTAAATTAAATAGGTTCTGTGTCCTGCACTTACCCTAATTAAATGGTGATTGCAGTTGTAATAGTAAATTATTAAAGTTTTTTGACAAGCAATTACCTAAAGTAAATGGTGATTGGAGTAGGAATATTAACATTATTAATTCTGTGTCCTTCAAATATTGATATTATATGTATATGGGTGTATGAATAATAACTTTTATAGGTTCAGTGTATAGTATGTACTCTAATTACATGTGGTATATAGAAATAGATAGAACATTACAGTTATAATACATTTGCAAAAAGACATAAAAATGATTTTGTAATAGGTAATAGAAAATAATTACACATATTTTGTTGACAATAATTTTATTTATTCAACAATTGAAAAATACGATCACATATACATTTTATCAAGCTATGTTTGGTATAAATATTTTAAAAAAGAAGGACAATGTTCTTTTAATAATCACATTTTTGAGTAGTTTTCTTGAAAAGTACTTTTAATTTGTAGAGAATAAATGGTTAGTTAACATAATGCAATGTATGATATTATACATACATAATAAAAATATTGTTTCTTAATAAAACATTAAACATGTGTAATGAAAAACATAAATCACAAAATTTCATAAAATATAGTGTTATACAGATGATGATATTAACATATGAACACTTTTAAATGTATAATATAATATAAAGATCTTGATTAGAACATTTACATCATCATCAATGATTGTTTTAACAATACAATATTGTTATGTATAATTATTATTATTAATAAATACGTTTTAATAATAATAATTTGCACATATTAGTCATATTGTAAACAAGTAAATCAGAAAAACAAATACAATATTACACATTTAGTTATATAATAATTTTAATAAATATTACATTAAATATTTCAACATTTTCATACTTAATGTAATAAATATTAAAAGTATGTAAAATATAATTAATATATAGCAAAATAGATTTTCATTTCACAATGTACTATACAATTTTTTGTACATTACACATAATTTCTAACCATGTATATAACAATAATGGACATTTATAGTAGTACTTTTCACAGTTACATATAATTCGGTTCTTTTATTTTGTAACCACTCTTTGTCTTTTTGCGTTATTTTGGGAAAGGGAAAGTCGCGGTTGGAAGCAGGTTCACGTTTGAGTAGGTACGATTCTACTTTTATCTTTTTAAAGTATTGTAACTAAAAATTAAAGGTAGTCCTTTGTTATTTAGGGGTCGGTAATTAAAGTATGACTATTTACATATAATGGAGTGGACTCAATACGTATTTCCGTTATCGAGTTTTTGGGCCATTTGAAATAGTTGGAGTTAATGAGTATGTTGTATGATTTAATTAAAATTTAAAAAAATAGGAATGTTATGTTTATATATTATGGTATACTCGTTAGTGTTATGTCGGTGGGATTGTTTTGAATTTGTTTGTCTCGTATTTTGAAACAGCTATTTCCGTTTCCGATTACTCTTTTTTTTTGGGAAAGGAAGTGTGTTTCAGTTGTTAGAACGGAGATGTATAACATTCTTCCTTTATTTTTTGAGTTCTCTGAAATATTTATCACAGTTTAAGATAACAGTCGTCATTTTCAATGGCATTTAAAGAGTCGATTTATTTGGATGATGGATAGTTTTAGCACAGTTAATAGAAAAATATTTAATGATTTGTTGTATTAAGTCTTTGAGATTTACACACTGTATTGTCGGTAAAGGATTAATCTTTATGATGTTGTATTTAAAGGTAAGTTATTCATTTTTATTATTTTGTTTGGATGGAAACAGTATTTAAAAAAAAATAATTTGATATAATAACATATTTATTTAGTCTTTTTATAATAGTGTAAAAAAATAAATTAGACTAAATAAATATAGATTTATTATATTAGAATATGTGTGTTATCATATTAAGGATATTGTTTGATGTTTATCCATTGATTTACTTATTGCAATTAGTTTAATGTTTTGGCTATCATTTTTAGATATTCCAGTCCTCTTGTTGTAGGATATAGTTGGACTTGCTGTTGAAGATATAGATACATTTGAGCAGTTTGTCTAGAGATTTTTGGTTTTAGTTGTATGACAGATTGCTCCATACGTAGTTCCGGAAAGCTTTGCTCTTTTTGTATAGCTGTGAGTAGCTTGTGTAATGTGGGTGTTGTACGTCCAGTAGAAGAGAGGAAGGCATTGTGCCAACCTTCAACAGCATTGTTCGTTTTTGCCTCTTGGTTCAGCGTTGGTAGATATACATTCCACCAGGGAATTAAAAATTTAGGCTGGCGTCTGTGGCCTGACCTATGTAGTCTTCCTACCCAGTTGTCCTCAAAGTAATCTAAAAGTGGGGCAAGTCTTTGCTCATTTTGGGTGTAGAAAGGACTTTCAAGTAATAGATTGTAATGTTCTGCCACATCAGTTACTGGTACATATGCCAGAGCAATGAGATGTTTGATTTGGTATGCAAAAGTTATATTTGTTGCATACTCAACACTAAGGGCAGATTTTTGTAAATGTCTCCAGAGACATTGATTGAAATGAAAATAACATCCTTGAATGGATGGGTGTGGGTAACTTTTCAAAATAGAATTAATCATAGCTTGTTCGAAGTCTATGATGATTTTCATTGGGAAGTAGTCAGAAGTTTGTTCTTTTATTTTTTGCAAAATTTCTGAGTAAGTTGTGGCTTGTTTGTTCGGTAATAAACAGTATATGAAGGGGATACAGGTATTATGATATTGCCCATGAATTGTGTATAATTGGTAGAAAGGTTTTGGGCATATAGAAAAAGTTCCATCCATCATCCAAGTAGCACTTTCTGTTAATTTTTTCATATTGTTATTAGTTGCAAACATGATTATTCTTTTGTCCTTGCTATGATTATCATAAAAAATAAATGGCTCGTCATTATGAGTGATTACAAGCTCAGGCGGAATTATGACTTCCTCAAAAGTTCTAGGAGTTAGTATATTGGGTCTACTTGCTTTCTTTGTCCTTGCTATTGTTCTTTTAATGGAAGCAATAGATGGTAGCTGACCTCTTGCTTCTCTGGGAACTTTAGGTAGTAATTCTTTCAGAATTACGTTGGTAGGTAGTTCTGATCTGCTACTTAATTCTTTGATATTCTCGAGAGTGGATCTCACTTCGATTTCCGAGATGTTTGGTGGGTGATTATGTTCAGTGGTATTAATAACACTAGTTTCCCTTGTTGTAGCACGGCTATAGCATTTATTGGAGTAATATTTCGTACATTTCCAATTCACTTTAAGGTCTTTTTGTTTCTCCTGAGTATAAATGTAGCCCATATAGCATAACAAAAATTTGCCTTTCTGAGATGTAATAAATCTTGCATCATCAGTCATTCTTGAGTTCTGGTATCTAGAAAAGTTAATATACAAATATTAACAAAATGTGAAATGTATAAAAGATTTTAAATAAAGCAAGTACTATTTCTAGTAATTTACTTACCAGCAGTAATGTTCTATGTATCAAAAGTAGGTGCTTGTTCAGTCCGATGTTGTGGTCCTATTGCCACGGTCTGTTGAAAAAAAATTAAGTATGTTATAGGAAAAGTTACAATTTTTATTTTGGTTACATTTTTGGTAGTTTATAACGTCTCTAAAAATACTTTAGTTTATTTGGATTTTAAAAGAGACATTTCCAAGATAATACTAACAGAAGCATAAAAAGAGTCATTTTGTGTTCGAGTATATTCTATAGAGTTTATAAAGACTTGTTATGTTTTATTTCTGAACTTACCAAGAGAATTAGAGTAGTAGCAGAATGTTTGTTCTTTGATGTGAATTATCTGTTTTCTGTAGCTTTGAGGTCTGTTTAGAGAGAACGTTTATGAAAATTACCAATGCGTTTATATGTTCCATAAACAATACACACTTGTTATAAAGCATTGTTACTTATTTGCTGAAAAGAACCTGGGATGACACATGTATTATGAGTTAAAGCAAAAGAAACATATTTAAGAACAGGAATAAATAATTTTTTACACAGCATTGTAACGTTTTTTTCCCTAAACATTCTGGCTTCACAATATGTATTAAGAGTTACAGCCGAAGAAACAAATTAGAGAGTTTGAAATTAGGACACTAATTGTCTAATAACGTTAAGTAAATACTAAAAATATGTAGATACCTTTTTTAAATTTAAAGTGTCCAGTATCTTGAAGTTGAAGTATAACTTGATTTGTTTGTAGAGTCTGTTTAGAGGCAAAGTACATAAAGAAACAACAATTTAGGTTAAAAATCTTGGTCTATAAGTAATAGTAAAAAAACATTAGAATTTATTAACAGAGCTATATGAATACTTACTTGTAGTTTCAGGACGAATTTTCTTGCACAGAAGAATATAGATGGTGCTCCCAAAATTGGCAGTATGTGGTCACGAAGAATATTCCCTGCAAGTTGTATGGCTGTTTGTGACTGGTTTATATAGTCTATGTGTAATTAAGTTTGCTATCTGATTGGTCAGATATGTAAAGACGAGTTACTATTGGTTAGTTTGAATTTTTTTTAACTTAAACATTTAAGATATATCTTATTATATTGTTTATCTAGAGGATCTGAAATGATATATTTATGTAATAAAAAACTCTTGTAATAAATATAGAATATGTACAATGAGTACTAAGTATAAAAAAAGTATGTTTACAATGAGTTTATATCCAAATATCGTTAGTGCGCGAAAACACAATTTTTTATAGTAAATGTTACTTAATAATTTGAAAATAAATTAGTGAAGTCTTTTAAAATGTGTGTATTACTAAGAGAATAGATTTATTGGTGTTATATATTAAAAATTGAGTATTATTTAGCAATCGATATTTTTATATAGACGAAAATAGTGCTATCGAAATTTTAGTATTCAATATTATTGTAGTGTGCTATATGTAGTATTGAGTGTCGATATTATGGTAGTCGAAAATAATGTTAACAATATTTGTGTAGACGATATTTTTGTGCATCGATATAGTTTGATCAATATTTTTGTCGTTTTCATGTTAAGTATAGGGTGTCGATATTAGTGATATCGATGTTTGAGACTCGATGTTATAGTAGGTCGATTTTTGTGAAATCGAAATTCTGTCAGTGATTCATTCACATCCGGAGTTGTGGCTATGAGTAGGCCACCTCCTCTATTCTTTTCCCTATCCACTCTTATTATTTTGTATTGTGGAGGAAACGCAATGGCCACATCTGGAGAGGCATGCTCATGTAACCAGGTTTCCATAATGAAGCAAATATCTGGTGATTCCGAGTCAATAAGACTCCAAATTTCAACAGCATGTTTAGAAATGGAACGTGCATTAAAGTATAGTGCCTTTAGTGGTCTGAAGGTTTTAGTGTAAGTGGATGCACAAGAGACTTGAGTTTCACAAGAGGGAGCTGGTAAATTAGGACAGGGAGTAATATGCTCCCCACTAATTGTGGCAACATCTAGTCTGACTAAATGTTTGGATAAAGAAGGGTTAAGATCTTTCAACTCCTGACTAGAGTATTTAAGCAGGGACATTTTGGCGTTGACTATTTAAAAGAAACAAACAGGATGAACTGAATGAAAAAAGTTCAGGGGTCCAGGCAGCTGGCAGCAGTATGGCGCGGACGGGCGCAGACGGGCTTGACTTTGGCGCGCCGCAGCGCGCGTCCGCTGCACAGCCCCGCCTTATGTAGGGCTGAAAGGCAGTTGAGCAAAAGCAAGAATGCTGACTACACTTCCGGTTGGCAAGCCAACAAACCGGAAGTGAAACTGACGCCTTCTCGTCCCTCCGTACAATCGGCACAAGCCGTGGCAGACCGAGTGATCAAGGTGAGTGAGATGCCAAAAAAGAATACAGCGCAAATTAAAATAAGGGTAGTGATGGCACAAGATTAAAATAGGTCACAGGAGTAGCTAGATAAAGAAAAGTAAAGTGAATTTTGTTACAATTTTGCTAGGGGACAGGGAGTGTGAATGGGAAGGCTGTAGCATGTCTTTTTTGTAACATACAACAAAACATAAATACCTGTAAATGAACTGTGCATATTCAGCAGTTTGGACGGCAAAAGTGAAGCACTTTTTTTTGTAATTCTGAAGCATGATGTAAACAAAGATTTTAACAGGATCAAAACCAATCAAGACACTATAGTGATGCACAAATGATACATACTCACTGACACCCGATTTCCATACATTATCATTGTGTGCAATATAGTTTTATCAGAAAACTATATATCTGTGCAAATTTAGTGTCCATTTCAAAGTAAAATGTGCTGTCTGTGAATGAAAGTGCGCTACCGCACGATGCTTTAGTAACATTACAAAATAGCTGCTTCATGTCCATTACAGCTAGGTGGGCTGCTAAAGCTTGTCATTCTAAAAATTGTGTTGTGGATCTAAAAAGTCTGAGAAGCACTGTTCTAGAGGTTAAAAGGTTTTACTACTTAGGAATAGAATCCGAATTTGCCTTTGGCCCAAATAAATCGGGCATAAATTGAGGTGACCCCATTTGAAGTCTATTGTTGGTGATGAAGAGGCACAGAATATCCATGATGCAATGCTGCAATTCAGTATAACTAATCTCTGTCTGTGGTAACTCAAAATTTGTGAAAACTGGACAAATGTACAGTGATTGGGTTTACACAATTTTCTCCCAACTCTAGACTCCAGATTTAAAGCAAAACATCTGATGGTCTGTTTTATGTCCAAGCACAGGTCATTGCCAGAACCTTCTTCTTGACCTGGAGCCCTCCCAGGTGCAAGGAAGTGCCTAAAAGAGTACGCAGGCTTGAGGCGTCACAGCCCATGTCCTGGCAAGCTCATACCAATGTTGTGCGCCATACCCTAGCAGCACTACCACGCTTTAAGTGGATATAAGGTGTGAGGCGGGCTCATGACATGAATGGAGGTATATTTCTTGCACATAATTAAGTGATTTTGTAATGCTGTAGAGAGGAAAACATGTGAAGTAATCGGGACTTCTTCTCCCCTTCTGGAAATTACAGTGAGCTGTGAGGGCAATGCCGCTTAACTCCATTTGTTTGCCAGGAATGTCTCCAGCTTTTTGTTGCCACAGGAAGTTTCTCATAATGACTTGTTATTCCTCCAAATTTCCAAACATGTTTAAAATATTTATGAAATGGCAAGCTCAACATTGATGATGTTGGAATCTATGGAGATCCAGAGACGCGGGCACTAATTCTGACTTTGTCACTTAAGAATGTAAATATGTGGTACCTATGCCTGTTCAGTTACGTGTTCCTCTATCCTCCTTCCACATCACTCTCTGATGTGCACATTCGGGTTTTACGTGGACCATGTGATTCTATGTGCTCTGCTGCTTCTTCCCTGTTCTATAATAATGTCCTCTGCAGTGTTACCAGAAGGGCGAATGCTGAATGAAGGTCCCTGGTTCGTGTCTAGCGAGGATAGATATTTATAGGTATTCTATAGACATTTATGAAAGATGCATTGAACATTGAAGGAGATTCTAGAATCAGCTGGAAGGCAGTGATCTGCTTTCAGGGTTGCTTTGATGTGGGTCTCATTACATGACTTTACGCACATTCTGGCTTTGGAGTCTGGTGATGAGCTTCTTGGAATGTCGGTGCGTAGTTGATGTATTAGTTAAGGTTTGCTAGAACAATGGCTTTCGTCAGTCCCACTCGGTGGCCAATTTGTAGAAAAAGGAGTTTTTTGGGAGTAGAGGCATCTGCAGATTGACACTTTTTGTTATCACTGTGTCAATTTGGGAGGCGTGCAGCAGTTCAGGGGTGCAAAGTATCCCCAGATCCTGTAGTTTGAAAGAGCTGAGTAGAAGAGTTTCAAGGCCTCAGTGCAGTCAGAGGGCAGTCAGTCAGTTACAAATTCTCACATCATTAAGATATTTGTCTTCACATCTTTCATGCAGAGGAAACGTTCCTTTATTCAGTTGAACACATGGTTCGGGCGTTAGGTAATGTTGGATAAGTGCTCTGGTCAGTTGCACCACTGGCAATAAATGTGTTTCCTCTGCATACCTGAGGAGGTTCACCTAGTACTGCTCAAGAAACTGGGCCAGAGGATGAACATAACTATTGAATAGTAGACAGGAATATGAACCTTGCAGAAAGCAGCAATCTACTGGGTATGTTAGCGACTTCAATGATCCTGTCCTTTTGACTGTGGTTGGTGAGAAATGTTGGAATCAATAACAAAGCCAGGTTTTATTGTCCCTTTCTCAGGACTTTCCAGCATTATTGTGCTGTCAACAATGTCAAAAGAAGAAGCAAGAAGGTTGAACAGTATGAGAGCTGTTTTCTTCTCCTTGTCAATGGCGAGGAAGAGCTATTTGCTAACAGTGTCCTTGGATGATCTAATGTCTCTTACACACTAGCGGTTAGGTGTTCTTGAAGCTGTCTTGTCACCTTGTCCATTATCATTCTGTAGAACAGAGAATTGGAAATGTGGTAGTGTGTTCTATCTGTAGAAGGTCTTTTGAGGAGGAGGTCAGAACTAGGATTACTCCATAGGGAGGGGGGGTAGCATTTATGTGTGTTTTCCACCCGCTGGAGGGGTGGGGGGAGATGTTTGAAGCCGGATAAAGAGCAGGGGAGCCTAGGTGAAGTGGATGTAATTATTGTTAGGGCCAGATTTAGCATTTCTGCCACATCTAGAGGTTTGATTTTAGTGAAAACAAATAATAATGGAGGTGACAAGACATGCGAGCTGGAAGGTCATTCTTGTGTATTGATAAAAGAGTTGTGGATTTTGGCCATTTGGACTCAAAGAATCCAAGTAGGTCTTCACTATGCTGCTGAGACATGCATGGTTTACTTTTTAGAGAATTTGAATTAAACATGTTTGGCTAGGTACTGAAAGTTGACTTCATTTTATTTTGTGTCACAATAACGTACATATCAAAGTAGGCCTCCAGTGGTGTTCTTGTAGCTGCTTTTGTGCCCTGTGCAGCAAGTTTAGTCCTTTTCAACCTGGACCTCATCAACCCCGAGCTTTTGCCATTTACAATCCAGATTATGATTAGGAGGTTTTGGTCTCATCATACCGTCCCTTTTCCATTTCCATTCCAGACTAGTGTTGCCATCAGTCAGTCCAGCAACTACTCCAGAGAACCACTGTATTCGTTGATTGGATTGTTAGCAGGGATATTTTGGCTTTGGGTGTCATTTTCGTCCAAGTAATAGATTTGTAAATTAGGTTTTGCAGTTTGTTGGACACGAAAGAGTATTCCAATCACATCTGAAGATTCATGGCCATGCTCAAGGTTTTAAGATTATAAGTGGGTGATAGATCCAAGATGTGCCTGCAGTGTGTGTGTCGATTCAGAAAAGGGGGTGGTGATGGACAGAGTATCTGAATTAAGCAGAATACTCCTACCCAGTCAACAGATCAGGGCTTGATCCATCACCGTTTTTTAGCTCACTGCACCATCCCAGCTCAGAACCTGGCTACATGCAAATTAGTCTGTCCCTGGCCCAGTGCATCATGGGAACAGGGCAGACCAAACTACCAAGAACAATTATTTTACTGGAAAGGAAACAAGCTTCCGGGGACCGGTTTCTGGCATTACAGCCGTCTTCGGCCCGGCTTGCTTGAATCCTGATGGTGCAGTGAGCAAGGGACTCACATCTGAGCATACCCTTCCACGCTTATGGTGGACAAAACGATTCAGAAAAGGGGGTGGTGATGGACAGAGTATCTGAATTAAGCAGAACACTCCTACCCAGTCAACAGATCAGGGGTTGATCCATCACCGTTTTTTAGCTCACTGCACCATCCCAGCTCAGAACCTGGCTACATGCAAATTAGTCTGTCCCTGGCCCAGTGCATCATGGGAACAGGGCAGACCAAACTACCAAGCCAATTCTTATACTGGAAAGGAAACAAGCTTCCGGAGACCGGTTTCTGGCATTACAGCCGTCTTCGGCCCAGCTTGCTTGAATCCTGATGGTGCAGTGAGCAAGGGACTCACATCTGAGCATACCCTTCCACGCTTATGGTGGACAAAACGATTTAGAAAAGGGGGTGGTGATGGACAGAGTATCTGAATTAAGCAGAACACTCCTACCCAGTCAACAGATCAGGGCTTGATCCATCACCGTTTTTTAGCTCACTGCACCATCCCAGCTCAGAACCTGGCTACAAGCAAATTAGTCTGTCCCTGGCCCAGTGTATCATGGGAACAGGGCAGACCAAACTACCAAGCCAATTCTTTTACTGGAAAGGAAACAAGCTTCCGGGGACCGGTTTCTGGCATTACAGCCGTCTTCGGCCCGGCTTGCTTGAATCCTGATGGTGCAGTGAGCAAGGGACTCACATCTGAGCATACCCTTCCACGCTTATGGTGGACAAAACGATTCAGAAAAGGTGGTGGTGATGGACAGAGTATCTGAATTAAGCAGAACACTCCTCACTTCCACTTGGAGGAAACTTGAGGCCTGCACATTGCTCAGTAGGCCTATCCCAAATTAAAATATCTAATGATCAAGATTTTGTTGGCATGCCCCAGAGCGGAAATTGATCACCAGGAAGTACAGACACTGTCAGAAAAAAACAATACATTTCAGTTTCAAGGGCAGCCATAGGGCACCTGGAGAACAAAACACCCCTGCGTTGTTGCCAGACTCTAGTGACCACTCCTCACCAAAGTTTCAGTCTGTGGGAACTGTTTATGGATTTTACACATTTTAAGATTAGCTCCAAAAGTGTTATTTTTGGCAATAAAGATTGCTAGTTCTGGGCAGTATTTATTTTTGGAACTGAGACTGTACAGAAATTAAATTACCACCAGTGGTAATGCATTTGCCTCTAGAGATCATTTAACAGCGGTGGTAGCTCAGCAGACTTTATTCCCTCATTTTGCAATGGGAACTGTTTACCACTGCCAATAAAAATGTGTGCCCTCATTTATAGAAGCAGATATCATGCCAGTGTCTTTTTTAACTGTGCACCCTTAATTATTCATGCCATACATCCAAAGTGTGGCTGACCTAGAAATCAAAGGAACAGAGCTCGCAACAGGAAGCGAGATATATGTGTGATGACTGATCAGGTGACGCAAAGCAGAGAAAAGTAGGCCACCGTGAGACAGAGGCCCTCCCTCCGCCTACTATATCTAAATATAGTTCCCTACACCAAACACTGCACCATTTATGGTGTCCTTCTCCCACACCAGTGCAATGCACACTTACCACTACTGTGGTGCCAGAATCACTTTCATCAGATAGAGTCGCCTCATTGTAACGCTCTTCACACATATCTAAACAGCCAGAGGGATAGGACCACAATCATGTGCAGGATTATGTGGATTAAAATAGAAATCTCTCCCGAATGCAAGGCCAGGATTTCACCCAAGCCTAAATACAAACATGACTGTGGTTGTAGACATATCCAGCCTCCATCACCATCAAATGAGGGTCTTTTGGTTGCCACCTCACGGTGCTGAGCTCTGTGCTTTCAGGGTAGCTGCTTCCATAGTTCAGTGCACCCGCCCAACGAAATGTCTTGTTTTACACATGCAAACTCCTAACTAAGGAGGTGTTTTATTTTGTAGTACCTGTGTCCCTGGCATGCGGAGAGACTTCCCCAGCGCATGGTCATTTCTGTTTTTGAGACCTCCATGCTTTCCTTGACTGTTTGAAACAGGAAAAAAGCACATCAGAACCCGGCCCTAAATGGAGTGGACATTCTGAGGTGCTTACATCGACAGCCCGATGTCTCTGGGGCCAGCAGTCTAATATAATGGTTCAACCGACTCTAAATAGAGCTCGCAATCGATTGCGACCAAGCACCACCGCACCAGAGGATGTATGACGTTACAACGCAGGCTATTACAACGCCGGCCTTTACAACGCGGTTTTTACATCGCATACCTTTACAACGCATAGCGCTTAGAGGTGCTGGATAGTGAAAAGTTTAATTTTCTATTCCAACTCCAGTCCCCGTGTTCCTTTCCTGACCTTTCAGGCGGCGCCGGGAAACCCTTGGGTAGCTGTGCGCCTAATAAGTATAAATTATAAATTAACATAACATAACATAACATAATTCATTGCATGACCAGAGGTCCCTACACTGCTCTCTTAGCTGCTCAGGTGATCGCTCTGGCTTGGGTGAGAGGAGAGATTGCGAGTAGGGGAGAACAGACAGGATTTATGATTAGAATTGCAAACCAATTATTAATGGACCAAAAACAAAAGTTTTCATCATAACATTTTTATTTTTTTATACTTGCATAATGTGTGCACCTAGGTTCCAAATGTATATCACATTTTTACACTCAAATAAAAATGTTTTAATAAGCCAACTATCAGAAAAAATATAAAAACGTGAGAAAATAATTTGTTGTTCTCTGTACGATGTTGTGTATGATAAAATCTACCAAATGGACATAAAAACCTAATTAGGGACCATGAATAATCCACATATCCCTTCAACTAAGATAAAACTTCAACTTCATCTCCGCTGTGACAGTTCAGATGTTCACCTAAGAAGAAAGAACCGACAGAGCATCCGTAGGTTGTACTGTGGAACGCAAGTTTTGTGACTTTGATAACCTGCCCCTGCCCGGCCTGTGCCTTCCATGTGCCACTCTTACACCAGATAAGGCCCTATGGAGCCAGAGAGTTTTGAGAGTCCTTCTCTACAAAAACTAAAACGAGTGAGATAACCTTTGATATGATTTTGGAGATGTTTATTCTCCCCTCTGTCCTTGGGCTGCTCAAGTGCCGGGGGATTGGTGCTGTACATGGAAATATAGGGATGCAATACATCAATCTATATCTCCTAGCAACAACTGAGGCTTAATGTGACCTTTGTAATAGGGTCGCCAGTAAGTAGCGCTGCATTGACTTGTGAATGCAAACTATACCAGAATGGTGACGGATGACTTTTGTTATACCGCCCCTTTAGCCTCTGGCAGTGATAATGAGAGAGTGTAGAAAGGAAAGAAGGAGAAAACATACTCGCCACTCCTACTAATTTCGAAGCCACGAGATGCTGCTTTTTCAGCAAAACTACAGGCCACATGTATATTGGAGTTATATCCTCCTGCTTTTGGGAAAGGTGTGTATTGAACCTGTTATAAGATCAAAACCAGCTCCCTTAGTAGAAAGATAGTTACCAGCGCCATCTAAAAGCCGGACAGCATCTTGAAGGGGATACCTCGCAGCGCAGCCGCGACTGCGTTTATTGACTGACAATGCTGCGCTGTATTTGGTATTCATCCTGGTAAAAATGAGTGTTAGAGGGGTTAAAGTGTGCCATTTCTGGTTATGGTATCATTATGTTAAATGGTGGTTTTGAAAACGAATAAATACTACTTCTTTTTGGGCACAAAATATTGGTAAGCATGAGAAAAAGAAGTGAGAGTGACAAAAGGAAAGGTCGGGAAATGAGAGCAACAGAGAGAAAAAGAGAGGCAATTCAATTCAAAAAGCTTTTATTCGATTTGTACATACAAATCATACAAGCAAAAGATACATAGTTAAAATGTTTAAAATCACCATATGAACACTTATAAGAAAAGATGGGAAGACGATGCGCAAAAGGCTGGAGTGCAACAATTAATAAGTAATCTTGCCATTTTGAGTCAACGTACTATTATAAAATGCAAGACATTCATAAATGAACAGACAGGAGATCAGTAAGGATTACTCAATAGGCCTTTCCTGGCAGCTGTACATCAAAATTTTTAAATAATCATAATATACTGTGGACATCAACAAATAAGAATAATACCTTAATTACAACAAGCATTAGAAATGCAATAGGTCTCGCAGCATTAGAGTTAGTGCTTTTAGAATTGTTTATGGTTTTTTTTGTAAATCTTTAGCATGAGGTTGAGGGTGAGTGAGGGTGAGGGGTTGAGGGTGAGTGAGGGTGAGGCTGAGGGGTTGAGGGTGAGTGAGGGTGAGTGAGGGGTTGAGGGTGAGTGAGGGGTTGAGGGTGAGTGAGGGTGAGTGAGGGGTTGAGGGTGAGTGAGGGGTTGAGGGTGAGTGAGGGTGAGTGAGGGGTTGAGGGTGAGTGAGGGTGAGTGAGGGGTTGAGGGTGAGTGAGGGTGAGGGGTTGAGGGTGGGTGAGGGGTTGAGGGTGGGTGAGGGTGAGGGGTTGAGGGTGAGTGAGGGTGAGGGTGAGTGAGGGTGAGTGAGGGGTTGAGGGTGAGGGTGAGTGAGGGTGAGGGTGAGTGAGGGTGAGTGAGGGTGAGTGAGGGTGAGTGAGGGGTTGAGTGCAGAAGCTTTTCGAGGTACTTGAGGTTTTTCTAACACTAGCTGTCATTCACTTTGGTTTTACAAAATATAAGAAAGAAAATGAAGTAAAATCCTAGATTTTTCAGATGCCAGCGCCTCTACCACAGCTCGCTTCTTCATAAGTTGGCCACTTCTAGAGGGAGCTCTTTTAGTGTTTGCATTCCGCTTACCATGGAGGCTCCTCAAGAAATTCAAGGGTATAGTCAATTTGACAATTTCCAACCACCACCTGTCTGTTAATTTGAATCAGTTGTTTTCAGTTCATAAGTGAATGCTTCTGACTCAAACAAATATTTTTCGACATTGCCATTGACAACATAAGTAAACTTACAATGACTAGGTCTCAACTTTACATTTTCTAAACTTAATGACTTTTCCAATGCGGACAGTGTTTAAAAACTGGTCTAAATCAAAGTTACACGAATAACTTAAGAAAGCATAAATCAGGACAACAACAGCATATACTTGTCCTCTTCAGCTAAAATAAAGCCAGATTTCTGGGTGTACCTGTAAGCAAGCTTACTGGAGAGACTCCCTGTAAGGTGAATGCTTGGATTGTTATTAGGACACATTTTCCTGGTCTTTGGAGCGAGGATAAATTATGTCCGACATTACTGGTGCTTTTGAGCCATATGCTTCACAAGTGAAACATTTACAAGGTTACCCGGTTTGTTCCGGTCCTTTGGAAGTGAACACTAGTCACTATTTTAAAGAATCACTGAAGCAAATTGTAAATAACAAATTAAAGGTAGAAAGGCAGGAAAGTTAAAAAGCTTTTAAAACTTATGCACCATCAACTCCACAGGCAGAGACCATTATTTCTTTAATCTCTCCACAAAGTGATTAAAGAAGACAGAGGTTTGGTACCCTATTCTAGCTGGAGTTGCAAAGCTATAGATTGGAAAATACCTTTACAAGAACGTTTGGCTTTCTAGTCTCAAAGGTACAACAAATCCTACCCCTGCGCTGTATGCCAGACTTGCATGCACCTAATTGCAGGCATTACAATCATGCTCCAAAATAAGCCGTTTGAACCCCCCCCCTTTAACACAAAATAAAAATATGGCACTTAGCGTATCCCAGGAGCGCCACGATGAACAGAGCATGTACCTATAAGAAAAAAGTTACTTACCTGTAACTGCAGTTATCCAGTATTGGCATCTTTCATACATTCACATGCCTGAATCATTCCCAATCGTCGAAGTGGGAGTCCCACGGTCCCACTTTGACGGGGAATGATTCAGGCATGTGAATTTATGAAAGATACCCCAATATTGGATAACTTGGGAATAAGATGTGCCAAAGATGCACCATTAACTCTATGTTCACAAATACAATTAAAACTGAATGATAAGCAAGGAACACATTACGATGCAGACATATGTACCCAATCAAGCTGAACAGGTGTTTATATGGAGCTGGACATGATGACCCATTGTTTACAGTTTATTACGGGTGTTTTTCAGCTAATCAGACGGCACTGAATGTTACCAGCATTATGATCTTCATGGCAGCCATTCCTTGTGTCAGATTAATGTCACTACACCACAATATAGACCGAGATGCATGTGCTATGCCTGCAAGTGACATTTACAAGCTTGCAATGTGATGGCTAAGTCACAGCTGGTCTGTCTCCATCAACGCTGTGCCATTCACTAAGCAGGAGATGTTACTGCCAAATGATCGTTTCAATGTCACTTTCCCAAACATCACAGCACTCTGGTAGAAAGGCCATAAGCTTCAGAGACCAGCAATGGGTATCAAAGGGGTAGGAGCAGAAGGGTGTTTTAGCTTCAAGCATTACTTCGTGGAAATGACAAATCATAGCAAACAAATTTTATTCTGCGAGAAATCAATATATGGACAAGTAAAACAGCCAGAGCTCTGTTCCCGAGATCCTACCAAGTGGGCCGGAAATAAAATCCGAAAGGGACGGACAGTTAGCATGGCCTATTGGCAATCTGTGGCATGCTGGACGGCAGAGATAAATATGCAGTCTTAAAGTGACTGTGTTCTATTTTCTCCTGCAAAGTTTGCATGCCCATTAGACATTCATTTATTTTTTCCTCTTTTGAAGGGAACTAACTGTTTTGGATTTGTGAAGCGATTTGGAGTTCTGTTACATTCTTGGTTCTGGAATAAGGTTTTCTAGAAATCATTTCTTGTAGATGATCTTTCCAAAATGATATAGATGTAAACTAAATGGTGCCTTTCATTGGAGTATTTATTACTCTCTGCGTTAAAGCTGCGCTGGGAAACCACACATGGGCAAATCTATTTAACATGTATGCTTATTAATAAAAACACTTCTAGATGGGGCGGCTCATCTTCAGTAGCTGAAGGAGACTGGTCTAAATGAGCAGGCTGGGCAGTAAATGAAGAATAAGTGTTCAGGAATTCATACATCGCTCTCCAAGGATTTAATGGTCAGCAGGTCAAAAATAAATACATAAATTGGATACTCTGTCTCTATCTCAATGGCCAGAGATCGGTTCACATAGTGGAGGCAGAGACACAAACTATAGCAGTTTCAATATGTATAAATGTGGGCCTACACCGGTGCACTAACACGGATTACGGAGGGCAAGGACGGGTGCACTAACATGGATTACTGAGGGCAAGGAATATTAAAGCCTTTCAATATAAGAAAAGCCTAATGTTTCAAATTTCAGAACCATCGATTGGGAATCAAAACACACTGCACCATCCTAAACTGCTACCATTTAAATAGTGACATTTTTGGAGTTCCGTAACACGGCGGGCAAGGGAGGGGGCGGGCAGGGGAGGGGGCGGAGAGGGGAGAGGTGCGACACGGCAGGATGTGACCGTTGCGGCGGTGTTACGCGGAAGGAAGTTAGACGGCGTTAGACGGAAGGAAGAGAGGGGAGGGGGAGGAGAAATGCGACACGGCGGGAGGGGGCGGAGCGGGTAAACAAAGACGGACGTGCACGCGCACGCGCTTTTAAGGTCAATGCGCATGCGCATAAGCTCAATGCGCATGCGCATTGACCTTAAAAGTCACGGGCACTGCAAGGAATCGCCACGATTCCTTGCAGTGTAGATAAAGAGTGGATAAGTCGCAATACTCTCGCTTGCTCGATGCGCATGCGCATCGACAGGCGAGACCTAAAAATTGATATAAAACTTGAAGGCGTATATATACAGACAGGAGTGTAAACAGTAATACCAACATAATACAATTCCTGGCAGCTGTATAACATAGGTACAGACAGGTAAGTATAAAAATATTATAGTACAATACTTTTCCTGGCAGCTGTACACTTCAGAATAAAAGTAGCCAGAAAAAAGCAGATCTCCTCATTCTCTAATGAGGATAAAAGTATCAGTGCTGTTTCTGTAGTACGGATATTATATTTAATAAAAATTGGCTTAAGGTATTTTAACCTGAAAAAATGAAAAAATTTACAGAAAAGTAAAAAGTGGCAACTACTCTGCCGAGAAATACTGTCACACGGACAAGGTATATCTGAACTGGTTCTTGTGTTTGGAAATGCAACCAGATGGTGAACAATACCCAATCTGACACGTGTTAAAACATACTGATGAGAGGGACGGGTCACATACGCAAGATAGGATTGGAACCCCGAAGTCAAATTTAAATCTTTATAAAATTTCACGGTAATAAGATTGCCAGAAGTTTTATCTCGCTCTGTCTTTCGGAAGTTTAGAAACGTTGTCTTAATTTCTTTTTTTGAGATAGAAACAACCTCTTCAGGCTCACGGAACACATCAATATTAAAAAGAAGGAGATACCAACGGTGGATGTATCTCAACCACTGTATGCGTGAAGAGTGGTCCAAGCCTATACAATCAAGAATAATATCCTGAGTAAATCGAGTCTCTGGCTTAGCCCAAATAGAACGCCACAATAAAAGTGGCCGGACTGCTGCTAAGTCAGAAATGAACTCGATCCCGACTTCTTCATGGATCAGCTGGATGGAGGCAGAAGGGGGAACACATAACAACCTCCTTAAAAACTTGTTTTCCTCCTTCTGCAGGGATGTGCCCTCACTATGGCCCCATACACCTGCCCCATACAGTGCAGAGGAGACACAACAAACATTATATATGTTCATCATGTCTAAAATGCTTCGTGAGCCAAGTTTAGAGGCAAAACAAAAAATACTGCTAGTAGACCGCAGCATTTTTAGTCTGATAGAATCAAATTCCGAGGTCCAAGACCCACTATTGTTGTATGTAATTCCTAGATAACAAAAGGACTTGACAGGAGTCAACTTTTCCTTATCCAGGAAAAAGGTATGCTTTACCTGCTTAGCTGCCCGACCGCATGACATAACATACGTCTTGGTTTTGTTCACGCGGAGCCGCCTAACTTGAATAAACTGCATAAAATTATCGATTAGGCGCTGAAGGCCCATCTGTGTTCGGGATAAAAGAACAGCGTCGTCCGCGTAAAGTAACAGCGGAACAGGTTTACCACCAATCAGGGGGGCATCTGCTGGGGTGTCACCCAAGGAACGGTCAACGTCATTGATAAAGAGGGAAAATAAAAGCGGGGCCAAAACACATCCCTGGCGTATGCCCCGAGACACTTTAAAAAACGGGGTACATTCGCCAAGGGTGCCATAGCGGACCTTACAGGAGAGTTTTTCGTAAAGTCTAGCTAAAAAATGAACTATTTCCCTCGGAGCCCCTGCATCAAGCAAAACCTCCCAAAGAATGGTGTGGTTAACCAAATCAAAAGCGCTGCTCAAATCAGCAAAACATAAAAAGAGGTTGCCATTTTTGGCCACAGTATATTTGTTAATTAAAAGGTCCAGATTTACACATTGGTCCAATGTGCCCAGGCCTTTCCGAAAGCCATATTGGACTCTAGTTAAGATGTTAAAATCAGTTGCCCAGTCTTCCAGCCTCTTGAGCAAAATCCTACTCATCACCTTTACAGAGGCGTCCAATAATGAAATTGGACGGTAGTTAGAGGCCTCTGATTTGTCACCTTTCTTATGTAGGGGAATAATGACCGATTGACCCCAAGTGGGCGGAAAATTAGTTTCTGCCGCGCAATTAAATATCCTCGCCAAGATGGGAGCCCATAAAGCTGGTTCATCTTTGTATAAATCCAGCGGGACCCCATCGGGGCCAGGGGCCTTGCCTCCTTTGCTTAAAGAAATTGCTTCATGGCTTTCTTCTAATGTTATTCCCAACGGGAGGGGTAGCCATGGGGTAGACTCAGGTGACAGTGACTCAGAAGATAACCCTTCTGGATTGAAAATTTTGGAAAAATGACTGACCCAATCGCTACATGCCACATAAGATGTTAATTCTGGAACATCTTCTTTATTGAGAAACGGGCTGTTAATTGTTTCCCAATACAGTTTGCAGTTTTTAGTCTCGGCTGCTTCCTTCAACTTATCCCACGCCTCAATCTGTAATACCCTTTTCCTAGTATTAATTGCTATTTTATATCTAGCCCTAAAATATTGTATATCCGCCTTATCGCGTGGTTTGGTGCCTAAAGCATTTTTTAAATCACGGAGGGCGATTATACAGGTCTTATCGAACCACCCCTGCTTCGGACCACTATTGGATAACGGGGCCTTAGTAAATATGCCATCAATAATACTGTTCATGGAGACAAAGTGAGCTAATAGGCAGCCTGAGTCACAGTCATCATCCAAACAGAAACTAATTTGGTTCTTACAGCTAGTAAGAACCTCCTTCTGCTTAACCTTAGAATGTAATCCAGTCCATTTAATCCTTAGACCCTTCGGTCTAATAGGTACTAAGTCAGTTGAACACTTTCCACCTGAAACTGTCGAGGTACCATGCCCCAGGAGGGTGACACGAAGGCTGTTATGGTCACTGAGACTTTCTTCATTTACATACAGATCAGTATAGTCTCCACTGCTAGACAACAGAATATGATCTATAAATGATCCTGCATCTCTGCCTGTAAATGTAGGGCATATTATTGCCTGGTTGTTTATGTTACAGTTTAACAGGGTCATGTCTAGTGTGACTAGCATATTGTTTAATGTGGAACCATAACTGCAATGTTGGAAGTGAGGAGAATCCTCCCTCACACCCAAGCCCCCCCAATGGCTACTCATTGCTGCACCAAAGCCGCAGATGTTCCCGTTAGACAAATGGCAGGGCTGCAGGTTAAAATCCCCTGCCCAAACAACCTCGGCCTTTCTTTTCGAAATACCAAGGGCCTTGGCAATTTCCCTTTCTAGAGGCGGTAGAATATCCCCTCTGGTAGCATCAAAAATATTGTTGTAGAAATTTACTACAACTAAATCAATATTCTTCCTGCACTCCACCCTTATAACTTGGCTATGGGTCCCAACTGTCGTGCTGTATTTGACCATACAATCACACAGCTTGGTAGATAAAAGCAACAAAAGGCCCCCCTTAGCCCTACCCGAGCTAGATTTAGTGGCTCTGAGACAGTACGATGCGTACCCTTCGATGTTAATGGGGTCCAGACACCAAGTTTCCTGCAACAAAATTAGATCCAATCCCTCCCCCAAAAAACTGGTCCAGAAGGGTGTACCTAGTTTGCTGGCAAGGCCAGCAATGTTCCAGGAAACAAGAGAGAGTCCTGCTGGTTTACCTGAATTACCAACAACAGGCGACTCTGGCTGAATTGCTCGTAATAGAGTAGGACCATCTTCCCGAGAGATGATATCTGGGCTTAATCTGAGGGTAACAGTAGCTGTACATGCATCAAGGCTATCCCTATTTTCTATACGCGGGAGGGGTATTAGCGATGACACCATTGGGGGTTCGGGAGATGCGGCTAAAGGTGTAACTGGAGAAGCACTCGCCATATCTAAATAGGACGTAGAAATGTTTAAATCCAAAGTTTCAGTAGGGCTGAGTCAATCTACCTCGTCTAACACTGCATATCTGTTAGGATGGGCAAGTTGTGAGTACAAGGGATCTTGGGAAGGGGGCAAGCCCTGCCATGTTTGTTGCCACTGGGGTTTAACTGGTTGTAGTGGCTGAAAGGGTTGCTGCCACTGATGGGCAAGCTGAAATAGGGGTGGTGGAAAATGGGGGGGATGTTGCCATTGAGGATTAACATGGTGCAGTGGAAAAGATGGAGCATGTATTGACTGCTGCTGAAAATTATCATAATGTGGAAAAAAAGAAGAAGGGTGTAGTGGTTGCTGCCAGGGTTTAATAGCATGTTGCGGTGGATACACAGATCCTCTATTACTTTGGAAAGTGGAACAAGGAGGGTTTGGTCTTGAAGGCATCGGTAAAAAATAAGACAAAGGGAGTGGGTTAATTTGAGTCGCAGGACCACTGTTGGGTGCATTACATATATAACTAGCTGCCCCTATATCCCTGAAATTAACTGTGATTACATCCCCTACTATTGTTTTCTTGCTTCTGCCCACCCAGTCCCCTCTACGCACAGTAAGAATTTCACCGTTCATATTGTTAGGTAGAGGTTTATGTAAGTGGAGCCATTGAGCACATTTATTTCTTAGCTCAACGAAAGTTTCTTTTTCTCCCTCCTTCAACGGGGGGACTGCTGTCAACACAACCACAAAAGGGGAAACCTCTGGTGGTAGATTAATTGACCTAAAACGTGCCTGCTTTGGCTTAGGACCTTCAGGTTTGTTCGTAGGAAGAGGTACTAAAGGGGTATTAGATTTCCCTACAACATCTTTTACTTGAATAGTGGTGGTATTATTACCAACAACAGAGTGTTGGTGAGTCAAAATAGGACCCACCACCTTCGGAGTGGGTATAGTTGTGGATTGAGCAGAATTATTCCCTGTTTGTGACAAATGAGATAAAACTGGGTTCCCGGGGGCTACGGTTACTTGAACGTTGTTCAATACATCTTTAGGGGGCTGGATACATGATGAACATTTAGGGGCTGCTTCTATAATCCCTTGTGGCTGATCAGGCCCTTGCCCATTCGTTTTATGTGGCCATTTCGAATGTATTAGAGACGTAAGCCTGTCCAGTTTGGAAATTAAAGGCTTGATTTGTGCTGCTAATGTGGCTTCAAGGTCCAGTTTTAAATCTGTTACCATGTTTTGCACCCAGCAAGGAATACCTGATGTCGTTTGTGGAGTGGGGGAAATCAGATTGTGATTCCTAACTGTTACTTTTACTTTCTTTTTACTCTTAGATATAGCCTTTGGGAGATTGGTAACCCTTCCCCGAGGAACTATAGGTACAGGAGCTGTTTCCACATCATTAAACCCGCTCAGACTCGGCGCCGCTTTGCCAGGTGACTGACAGGCTTCTAGATCTGGTGTAACCTCCAGATCAACAAAGGACGGGTCTGAGTCTGATGGGGCAACCGATAAATCAACAGTATTTGGTACAGTCGGAGCACTATTAGTGGGCATGGTTAGGGGTAGGGAACAATTATTCGAAGACTGCAAAGCGGGTGATTTAGCATTTGCAAGAGAACCCAAGGATGAGCGCTTAGCATTTGCAAGATCCATGGAGACTCTCTTTTCCAGTAAAACAATGCTTTGGTCAATAGTCTCATTTACACGGGAAATAAAAAGATCTATAGGTCCAGTCACCTGTGCTACCGCCGTAGCTTTTTTCGCACAACTTCTGGTTCTATTGCGCATGGCCGACATCTGTAACACAGGGTCAAATAGAAAATGATGTAATAGCTGGAGGGTGGCCGCTGATGTTGTTATACAAATATACAGGACACAGTTCCGCCTACCTTAGACATTAAATGATGATTAAGGGCGAAAAGGCAGGGGTTCAGGGCCAGGGCCGTCCTCAGCCGTCCTTGAACGGCCTTAAACGGCCCGCTCTTTGCCCGGTCTTCGCCCCGAGCTGCGTCCCGCGCTGCGGGAGAACACACACTGTTTATGGTAGTTTGAAAGGGCGGGGGGCGGAGCTAGAGGGAGAGCGGACCGGAAGATGGAATCGGTCTCGCAGGGACACCTGGATCAGGTAGTCCCTGCACGCTCGCAGCCCTCAAGCCTTCCGACTCCCAAGGCTTGCCCTGAAGTACCCCAGTAGAGAGCAGGCAGAGTCAGCAGCTGGACCCTCGGCGAAGCGGCACCCGCGGAGCGGGTGCGGCGAGCTGCAAAGCTGAGTCCAGAAGGTGAGCGCGGGTCCAAGGATGAGTTGTCAGCACAACAGGCAAGCAGGCAAAGTGTCCCAGGGGTCGAGGGCAGCACAATTGATTTTATCGGCCCTCCGATGGGCGGGGGGCGGAGCTAGAGGGAGAGCGGACCGGAAGATGGAATCGGTCTCGCAGGGACACCTGGATCAGGTAGTCCCTGCACGCTCGCAGCCCTCAAGCCTTCCGACTCCCAAGGCTTGCCCTGAAGTACCCCAGTAGAGAGCAGGCAGAGTCAGCAGCTGGACCCTCGGCGAAGCGGCACCCGCGGAGCGGGTGCGGCGAGCTGCAAAGCTGAGTCCAGAAGGTGAGCGCGGGTCCAAGGATGAGTTGTCAGCACAACAGGCAAGCAGGCAAAGTGTCCCAGGGGTCGAGGGCAGCACAATTGATTTTATCGGCCCTCCGATGGGCGGGGGGCGGAGCTAGAGGGAGAGCGGACCGGAAGATGGAATCGGTCTCGCAGGGACACCTGGATCAGGTAGTCCCTGCACGCTCGCAGCCCTCAAGCCTTCCGACTCCCAAGGCTTGCCCTGAAGTACCCCAGTAGAGAGCAGGCAGAGTCAGCAGCTGGACCCTCGGCGAAGCGGCACCCGCGGAGCGGGTGCGGCGAGCTGCAAAGCTGAGTCCAGAAGGTGAGCGCGGGTCCAAGGATGAGTTGTCAGCACAACAGGCAAGCAGGCAAAGTGTCCCAGGGGTCGAGGGCAGCACAATTGATTTTATCGGCCCTCCGATGGGCGGGGGGCGGAGCTAGAGGGAGAGCGGACCGGAAGATGGATTCGGTCTCGCAGGGACACCTGGATCAGGTAGTCCCTGCACGCTCGCAGCCCTCAAGCCTTCCGACTCCCAAGGCTTGCCCTGAAGTACCCCAGTAGAGAGCAGGCAGAGTCAGCAGCTGGACCCTCGGCGAAGCGGCACCCGCGGAGCGGGTGCGGCGAGCTGCAAAGCTGAGTCCAGAAGGTGAGCGCGGGTCCAAGGATGAGTTGTCAGCACAACAGGCAAGCAGGCAAAGTGAAAAAGAGAGGCAAACAGGATGATTAACTTTTGTCTTAATTCTAGAACTTGCTGCCACCGTTTGGCAGTGTTTTTATTCACATGTTATTATTACGCAATGTAATGGTACTCGATTTATTAATCTCGTAAGGATGGAAGGCTGAGTCATTCATCAAACCAAGATTCAAAACATGCAACCTACAGGTTAACCACTGATATCTTTAACACACTTTTTACAATTTGAGTTATCTTACCACGGGGTGTATGGTACCGCAATACTGAGAACTTTAATACTGTGCTACCATAATGTCGTAGCAAAAATATTGATAACTAAAATAGCCAAAATATTGACAAGATAGGTATAAATAGGTAAGTGTGTTTACTATATATAACTCGACATATATGTACCTTTATGTATCTTCAAGGCAAGAACATATGGAGTTGAGAATAGTAAACATGGCTGTCATGTTTTCAGTAAACAAAAGCCAAAACAGGTAGCATTACCAATACTCGTTCTAAAAAGGAGTTGTTTTGGAAGCTGGCTTTTATAACAGCAGTCCAACAGAAAACTTAGAGATAAAGGAATTAATCTGCGTGCCTCTCCTCCTCGTGACCAATCAATGCAAACAGTAGTATATGTTGTATGTATTTCATACAGAATTAATTTTCATTTCGTTAAATAGGTACATTGTAGAAGCAATCATAATGTAAACATCCAAAGTAAAAATAGCAAAACCAGAAACAGTATTCTAAATAATTGGCAAATGTCTTGGGACAAAAATTCCAGTAGTTTGGAAAAACACAGAAGAATGCGTCTCCCCTCCAAAGAGCAGAATGTGAAACAGGAACAGACAGGGGAAGCAGCAGCACTGCCAATGCCGTTATGCATAGAAAAGGATAAGTAGAGAAACGAAAAAGGACGAAAAAGGAGTTTGCACTACACAGGAAAAGACATGGAAAGCAGAAATAAAACAAAAATATAAATTTAATCCAGAAATCAGTATGAGATCTTTCAAAAATGTACTAAAGTTTACTAAGTCCGGAATGCAATATAAGTCCAGCAGTTTTTTCATGCTATATGTTATATCCCTTCTCAGAAGTTGTAGCAAAACACATTCTGCTGCATTCAGCAGACACTGCAGGCAAGAGGCGGGACGTCTGGGATCCATATGTATCTGCTAATAGCATTCCCTAGTCTACAAGTCACCAGAGAAAAAGCGAAATCCAAATGGGGACAGTAGTGTTTTTTACAGTTCTCTATTGGCTCTAATTAGTTAGAACTGGTCTATTAACTCATTTTTAAAGCCAGGCTACTACTACAAAAAAGAAGATCAATTTATTTTAGTAAAATGTAAAGGTAAAAATATGTTCTCATTTTGGCAGCATCACATCCAGCCAAGTGTTTTAATTCTCAAGTAACACTGAATATCAGGATTTCACAGAATCTTCTCCTTGTTGCTTTATTGACAGTAATTCAGCAGCCGTAGAATACATATTTGGGGATCCCCAGCATCTTACATTAGCCATGCAGGAAAACCAGGCCTCCTAAACTGCCGTAGACACATGAGCATTTGCTCTGTCTGGGAGCACCATCAGCCTGAACTTGTTTGTTCATCTTCTGTTCTCCAGCTCTTGAATCTCTGTGTCCAGCACCTCATACCCCTGTATTTTCTTTGTGCATACTGAATATATGTGCTAGACTAAGCTTTGGGTAGTCTAGTTTGTAAGGCTGTTATATCATCTAATATTTCCGACTTTGTTTGATGTATACTCTACTAGATTACACATAAACACTAGTTACTTTTCTTTTAACATATGATCAGATTCCGTCCCATGCTCGCACTCGCCATAGACTTCAACACTGTTGATGCTGATGATGATTAAGCAGACAGATCTTAGGCTATTGCTGTCCACCCATTAGTTCATGCATCAACCTTCCGGCTTACCTATGCACACTATTTAACTGCTTTACCTACATTGTGTCTGCCCATAATCTCCAGTACCATTTTGATTGAGTTCTTTGTATGTATATATTGAGCAATGAAACACAAGTGATTGCATCAGACGCACATGAAATAATGTACTTTATTTTATTGGAGCCTTTATTTAGCACACACACTTGTTAGAATGGATTCAAATTGCTTCTGTTTGCATCAGAATCTTTTACGTCTTTGCGCAGTTGAAAACAATGTCGGTTGTAGAATGATCAATGTGCCAAGAGTCAGGTGAAGTGATCTAAGCATGGTGTGGCAGCATTGATGCACTTAACCATATGTGTTGAGTAAAAGAAAAGCTTTGTGCACGCACATGCCTGCCATTAATGTTTTTAAAATATATTAGTTAAAGATGTGAGAAGAGCCATATTTTTAGTACTCTTGGGAATGCGTATTCTTGTCAGTGGAGAGTACCAGATCTTCATTATTTTAACTAAGGAGGAGTATCCCTTTGTAGGAGACTCGTATGAGGCAGGTACAGATAGAAAAGAAGCCAGTCTGGATCGAAGTTGTCTAACTTGCTCGTGGATCTGGACATTTTGTTGGTGAAAGAGAGGTCCTGAGCAATGAATGGGACAATGAACAGCCAGCCACAAGAAGCCAGCCTTTTTAGAGGAGCTGGCTGGGAGCTACATAGTTCTCGTTTTAATTACCTCCACTCCCTGAGAACATAAACTGTGACAGGTTGGGGTAGTCTTTTGTCTGAGTGGGTATTTTAACATCATACTTTCCATAAATGTAAATTCGTCCTTGAGTGCAAGCGGATGGGTAATAGGATGGTGCCTTGTTCCTTTATTTCAGACCCACTTCCTGTTTAATTAATTGTTTTCACTTCAAGCCCTCTGCTTTCTTAGACTTAAACCTCTAATTTGCATTGGTTTAAAGGCTAAGAATAATGGCTGGACTATATTTCGCTATTATTAACGAACAAGGGAACCCTCTAGGTATGCAAGGACCTAGGGTATCAACTTAGTACGAAACAAAGGTCCTTGACAAGGAAGAATTAGCAATTTACAATAATTATAGGCCACAATAAGCACTATAATGAACAGGCAGTCCAGCCGGACTCCAGAATTTATTCAATACTTAAATAGAACAAAATAAACCAGAACAACAAATAGAGCAGTGGGACACAGTCCTGTATCCACAGTACCGGACATACAATACAAAGTACATACAACTAGGGATTTTCAGGCATTCAGAAGGAACGGGAGCAAAAAAGGTTATCTAACAGTCAGATTGCTTCACATACGTGGGAAACACATGAATTTGTGGCACATGATAGTGAACTAGTGCTTAGACCACATATTATGTCCCACATATGTGAAGCAATCTGACTGTTAGATAACCTTTTTTGCTCCCGTTCCTTCTGAATGCCTGAAAATCCCTAGTTTTATGTACTTTGTATTGTATGTCCAGTACTGTGGATACAGGACTGTGTCCCACTGCTCTATTTGTTGTTCTGGTTTATTTTGTTCTATTTAAGTATTGAATAAATTCTGGAGTCCGGCTGGACTGCCTGTTCATTATAGTGCTTATTGTGGCCTATAATTATTGTAAATTGCTAATTCTTCCTTGTCAAGGACCGTTGTTTCGTACTAAGGACTATATTTCGCAGCAGCAACCCATGCCGGTAAGAGCAGTGGGCGGTGGGGCCGAGTTGGGAGTGGGGAGGGGGGCGTTCCGACAGACGACGGCGACGGAAAATTAATTATTTATTTAATTTTCCCTCATGGTCATCTTTCGAATTCCATGCCCCCCCCCCCCCCCCAACCCGGCCTCACCACTCTTACCTGCACAGGCCGCGGCTGCTGATATTACATACAGTTTGCATGGATGTTACAGTAATCACTGTGTGAACGGGTGACTGCATCAACAAGAGCAACCCTGGAGACAGAAGGAGAATGTCACAGAGAAGGTATGGATTATTGTGTGGATTTGGGGTACACATGATTCCTTCAATTTTAAGGCGGAGAGCAGCCGCGGTATGTGCCTTCTCGACCAGGCATATTAGCATATTAGCATGTTTCATTGTGAAATGATTATCTCTGCACAAATTCAAATCAAAATACATTTGTTAAAAAAATAACTGGGGGAGATAAAAACCTTGAGCTGCAAGTAGAACTGATTAAGGAGCTGAAATGTGTATTTATTGAAATATGAACATTAAAGGAAAGACTTGAGAGAACAAGCACCAGGGAAGAAGAGAGCAAGGATCTAAACATGGCCACTACTTCCATAAGATAAAGTAAGACCGCAGCACTGGACTAAAGACCCGAAAATCTATTCTATTATCTTCATGTGAAGAACTCTAGAACGCTTTAAATCTTTGGGTCGTTCCTGGTTACAAGTGCTTTTTGCCGAGTTTACTAACATAGTAGCGAAACATGAAATTGGGGATTTCTTCAGAAGTCCATGGGGCATATTATCAAGAAACAGCTTTAAAATTATTGCCGCTTTAGCGGCAGGAAACTGCCGCTAAAGCGGCGATAATGGGCTCAATAATATGCCCTTGTGAATTCCCATAGAAACCCATGTTCTGGTGGGAACATGGGCTTCTATTGGAATTCTCAAGGGCATATTATCAAGCCCATTATCGCCGCTTTAGCGGCAGTTTCCTGCCGCTAAAGCGGCGATAATTTTGACGCCGTTCTTGATAATATGCCCCCATATTGCATAAAATTTGGATTAGTTTACAATGAAAAAAGGAGTTTGAAAACATTGTAAAAATATACAATACATTTGATACTTATGCATCAATCCTCTTCTATAATACAGATTTAAACAAAGAGAAAACCCGGATCAAGAAATACCCAGGGTTAAACAAAATGGACTACATTGATTTTGCAGTGCATTTGCTATAAAACTAGAGCAAACTGGTTTTACTTCGAATTTAGCTTCACCTTTCCTATTCCCAAGGTGAAGAAGATGTGTTTGGTTTATTGTTTACTGTGCACGCATGGAAACGGTTGATATGGAGAGTGGAGTGACTACCACTAACCCTGTCTGATTCATTACTGTCTTCTCAATGTTTGAACTTATGCAAATGTCCTTAATAAAAACAACATAACATGGCACAATGTGCTGCACAGCGCGACACTCCGTCCAATTAACAGGCCTTAAAGACAGATTTAAATGAGCCCTTTTCTTAGTGAAAGCAGTGGGCTCGGGCTGCTGACAGCTCTGCCCCAGGAGATGTCCTTCAGCCTGAGTGAGCTGCAGACTAGAGTGGACCTGCTTTCCGATGAATGTGTTGCTCAGGGAAGCGCCACGCCGAGGGACAGTGGTCATTTTAAACAAAGATTCACCTCTTGGCGACACATTAACAACAGGACCTGCTGGTGCAACTCCCACAAAACAAGTAAAAGACAGTACAAAAGTTCCAGAGTAAAGCTAGATTGCCTTCTCCAGAACTATAGTTCAAAAGTGTCTTTTGACTATAATATTCCCTCACTTGACAGTCATAACTGAGCAGCACAACAATAGGTTGGCCGCTGGATTTCCCTCCTCGCCGTGCTGCCGCTCCCAGGGGAAGCTTTGTGTGATGGAGCTTTTGAAGACCATGGTGACGGCCCTTTCCCTGCGTGAAGCCCTTTCTCGACTAGTTATCTAATTACGCAAATAAAATGCCACATCCCATGGAATAGATCACATTACACAAATAAATGCAACATCCCATGGAATAGTGTCAAGTATGGCAATCAATGATATATTTTAGGTCCAGCGTTAGCCAATATTTTATAGTTTTATTAAAAACAAACGGTCTTGGCTAATGCTATGCAGTAATAATTTCTTACATTACATTAAAAACAACTTTGAAATTCACTGAAAAAAACAAAGATTAAAACGGCGGTATAGGTTGGTGAAAATGTCAGTTTAAATGTCACATTTTAAACTAAAAAATACTGAGATTCACCAGTTTTAGTTAACTGAAGTAACTAGAACACGTGCCCCCACCGTTCAGTTTTATCATAAATTATGTCATTTCAGATCAACAGAAAACTCACCAGAAAGCTGCAGCTTATTCAGCACTCAGAGGCCAGAATCACTCTCAGCCTCCCATGCCGCATAACCATCACGACTACAGTGGAGGAGCTCCACTAGCTCCCCATTCAAAAACAAGCACAATTCAAATTCCTCCTCCACACTTTCGAGGCACTTCATAACACTTACCCAGAAATCCTCAACAATCACTTCTGCTTTCACAAACCGTCCAGACACCTCCACTCGTCCAACCTCCTACTTGCACAAATACCACGCATACGAAAACTAGATCCAGTTGTCGAGCCTTCACCTACATCGCTCCTAAAGTGTGGAAAAATATTCGGCTACTAATAAGACCTGGCTTTTCAAGTAGTCCCACTAGGCCTAGGTGTGGCTAGACTCACACCTGCTCAGCACCAAGATAACCACCTGGGTGATAGGGCACTCTACAAATCTGCATAACATAGCAGTAATGTAATATGTGATGGCATAGGCAGTGCTTGGTGAGAGTGCAAGTTATAGTTACTTCAGGTAACTATAATTGGTGAATTTCAGTGTTGTCTTTAGTTTAAAATGTTGCGTTAAAACTGACAATTCATCTAACTATAACTTTTGGGTTTTGTCAGTGAATGACTAAGGTTTTTTCATGTAAAGTAAGATATCATTACCATACTTAACCATATCATTATTTTAACCTTTATTTTTTTCAGTGAAGTTTTGTGGGTTTTTTAACATAAAGTTAATAGGCCACAGGGCCTGCATCCAAACCTCCCCTTCCACCCAAGGAAAGCCAACCACCCCCCACCCGTCCCCCCAGCGCTAGCTTTTTCGGGACATTCTGGAGCCTCTCGCTCCCGCGGGAGGGAAGCAACTGTCAGAAAAACAAGATCACTCAGCTAATTAGACCGCTCGATTATTTCACATTGCATGCCCACCGGACTCCCAGCAGAGTCCTGCAAACTCTAACGTCCACATATCTAAAAGTTTTGAACTTTGGTATCTCAAAAACGACTGAAGGGATCCACACTACATCACAAAAAGAATGCTTTTTTTGTAAAGATCTATCTTGTTGCCAAATTTGATGTCATTCCGTTAATCCATTTTGGCTATAGCGGTGTCTAAACTTCCCTTCTGAAATTGAATGGGGAATTTGCATTTTGGGACACCCACCTTATTTTCTTGGCCCTGCTTGATGGACCACCTTGAAACGTTACAGAAAGGAGCTGAGGTGGATGAACTTTATTTTTGGAAAGTTTTGTGAAGATTCATCAAACAGTGCCAAAGTTATTACCAAACCCAAAAACTATTTCTATGGTAACTAGTTCCTAACTATAACTTCAGAGTGGTGACTGCAGACTATATATGTTCACTGGAAAAAAAACAAAGGTTAATGTTTCAATATATTTGGGTAAAAATGTCTCAAAATATCGGATTTTAAACTCAAAAACACATTGAAGTGCACCAGTTATAGTAATCTCAATTAACTATAACTCATGCCCTAAAGTAACTATAACACAAGCCCCCACCATGCACGACGTTGTTTTCCATGATTTAATTTCAGATGTGATTAAAGATGTTATTATTACAGTCATTGAACGTTTAATATGAGTACAAGCAGTGCATGGTGAGGGCTTAAGCTCCAGTTACTTTAGGGCATAAGCTATAGCTAATTGCGATAACTGGTGAATTTCAGTGGCCTTTTTTAGTTAAAAATGTTATGTTTAACTGACATTTTTATCTTACTATAATGTCACTTCAACCTTTCTAATGTTTTTTACCATACCTATCGATAATGTCACTTTAAACTTTGTTTTTTCAGTGAATTTCTAGGGTGTTTTTAAAACAAGTCACTGTTGAAGTATAAAAGCTGGGTCTATTGTCTTTGTCCAGCAGTGACTATAACAATATCGAAGACAAGCACAATGGCTTGTTCAAGGGATTAGCACATCAATATATAAAGACAAGTCTACTGGCTTTGTCTAGAAGTCAGGATATCAATATATAAAGACAAGTCTATTGGCTTTATTAGTAGGTCGGCCGCTTAAAAATACAACGTTAATATGTTAGGAATCATCACTAAAACTATAACACTCCTAAACCTTGTTTATTGTAATGTTTATCATCAAACATTTAAATACTTTTTTTTTCATTCAAAACAACATTAAACATATGTCAGAGTCTCTCTTTTATATACTTTAGACTACATAAAGCAGCCATAAAACCAACCACAAGGGATCCCTATACTCCAAAGCTAAAGAGTAAATGCTCTAGCTCTGGAAATGCTTGAGCCATCATAAAAGTTTCCTGGGGTCATGTTCTACAGATTACAGGAAACATAGGGTTAATTATTTTTTAGTATATATTGCGGGGGCTGCTGCACTCCTTGCGCGCCCCCACAACTCCTAAAAACATGCTGGTGGTGCCCCTACTGATAATTGGGCACCACCATGGATCACACTATATTTAAATTAGCCCATGATGGGCAATATCGGGTTCTCATCGCCAGGAGCAGTGAATAATAAATGAGCAGCTCCAGCAGTTCAGTTATTATTATTTTTCACACTTTTATTTTACTTTTTTATTTTTGTGAGTGTCCTTTCCCACCCAGGGCACCCAACAACATTTGTAAAGTTTAGGGCCACATGGTAAGCCTCGGAGCCCTTCAAACTGCCAGCTTACATGCCAGCACCCATCCTGGGTGCCGACCGGAGCTGGCTACATTAGTTAACTCCCACCCGATGAGAGCAGCTTTTTTTCCTTCTCCTTCCAGGTGGGAGCAAGCCTATGTTCCCTGCTCAGGAGAGTGCAGGATGGGAGTTACTTTTATATTCCCTGCCCGCATTTCAGTGTTCGGAGGATGGGGACCCGGGACATTACTGCAGTCGGGCTCCCGATGTTGGGTCCTCGGCCGTCAAATAGCTTGGGGAGGTGGCCCCACATCCTCTGCCCATAAAAAAAAGATCCGCTCTGTGGGATGTTACGGGGCCATCAAAAGGCTTTGGAGGGGGACTGCATTACACCTGTCCCATAAAAAAGAGTTTGGGCCCAGGAGAAGGAGCTCCTGTGGCTTGGGGAGGAGCGCTACACACCAGAGTCCCCATTAAAAAAGATTTTTTTTCCCTGTGGATGGGGCCCCGGAGCCTCCAATGGGCTTGGGGAGGGAGTGCTGCATACTTCTCTGCCCATTGAAAATATATTGGACCCAGGAGTTAGGGGCCCTAAGGCCTTCAAAAGACTGGAGGAGGTGATTGTATGCCCCCTCCAATAAAAACAAAGCTTCAACCCCGCCTCCCCCTCAAGCCCTGGCCCACCCAAGGTGGCTTTTATTGGAAAGGGCGGGAGTGTGCCCTTTAGAAAAAAAGACTTTACTACAAATCCATTGAAGGGGATCAGGATATCCCTATCCTGCTCCCTTACATATTATTATTTTTTTTTATAAGGACAGGGTACTGAGTCTCCGAGTCCGAATGTTGTGGCATCCAATCAGATCTTATGTTTAGATCACTTAGGTCTGCGGATCTTCTATGTATCTTTATACACATACATTTTAAACCTTAATTTATTTAAATAACTCAACAGATTTACACCAAATCACAAAAATCTCATTTTCTAGGTAAAGATCTAGCTTTCTGCCAAATCTGGTGTCATTCTGTTCAGCAATTTTTCCTGTATCGCTGTGCGATATTCCTATGAAACTTTGTATAGGGAAAATGCATTTTGGAACACCCCTTTTTCTCGGTCCCTGCTTGATGGATCATCCTGAAACTTTCCACAAAGGAACTGAGGTGAATGAGACTTTTTGTGGAACGCTTTCTGAAGCTTTGTCAAACGGCACCAAAATTATTAGCAAACGAAAAAATTATTTTCGTACAGAAATGTGAACCTATCTATAACTAACCAGTGGTGAACGGCTCTGGGTAATGTTTCTTTTCTATACCTAATCAAAGCCCCTATAAGATATGTACACCAGACTAATGGATGAAGTAGGCTAGGTGAGGGGCCCTATAAGATTTGTGTGTGTATGTATATATATATATATATATATATATATATATATATATATATATATATATATATATATATGAACGCAAATTCGCCACACTGGCTGAAGCAGCAGCCCCAGCACACAAATTCCAAATGACGAAGGAACAGACACAGATTGAGTGCTCAATTGAAGTGTTTATTTTCCAGCAAGCCTGCCGCCGCCATTACGCGTTTCGCCTTTTGCAAAGCTTGATCACATGGCGAGTTGCTGAGAGCAAACGCCGAGATTTAAAGTGCCAGTGCGCGCGTTATTTTTTTCACATAAAGGAAACAACATGGAAAAAATACTATGTTTCACATGCATTAATACAAGATGTAACATTGCATTATACATTTCATTTGTGCAACCGACTGATATATAAAAAATATATAAATAAATATGTATTTAAATATTTTAAAAAAACAGTTTTCACATTGTTTTTCATTGTAGCTGTATAAATACATTTGTAATGTGAAGTGAGAATATATCAAATCCTCCACCCAATTCACTTTAGTTGCAGGTAACTCTGCTATCTCTCAAATGCGATATGCACAACATCAAATGTTTTAAATAAAGCCCAAGTGGGCAACATCAAATGTTTTAAATAAAGCCCCAGTGGGCGACAACTTCATGGAAAAAATACTGAACTTTTAGCTGTTTGTCATGTTCTCGGCACATAAAACAGTGAGTGCATAGTTACTTTTTTTCTTTTTTTCATTTTCTAAAGTGTTAGTGCATGTGCTGATTAAAAACAATCAATATCTTTGATATAAAATCATAGATACCTCCCTGGATAGCCATCCAGGGTTGCCCTCTTTGATTGATGGTGCTCTCAAAATACATATAAGATGAAAAGGCAGTATGTATTACTAAGACATATGTTTCTTTTTCATTTTGTTACCGCAGACAAAACAGTTCAAACAAACGAATAAATACATCCTATATGGAAAAATCCCTGCTTTAAACCACCTGTAACAACGCTATCTTTGACACTCTGTCAATATGCTTATTAGTTACAGAGATATATATTAGTCCAGGTTGTAATTTTAACCCTGTGACTGAATCTTTTTATCAAGTCTCCTCCTTCTGATTTAAAGCATATACTCAAAGATATATAGCGGTCCTGATAATCTACAAACACGTATACAGATCTTCAGTTGCGTTTAACCCATGCGGTTGCTTACTGTTAAGTTCCAGGATGTACCTGGTTTCGAGTAAACGAAGCCTCGTATCTCGATTTCCGCCTCTTTTCATGGGCCAAACTGTATTCACTGCAAAATACGTGAGATGGACTGGATTAGAATTATGATCTGACTCAAAGTGCCTGGCCACCGGGTAGGCCTGATCTTTGTTTTTGATGGCTCTAATGTGCTGTAGCACACGTTGATGGACCGGTAGACGGGTACTACCCACATATCGGAGCCCGCAACTGAACTCTAGCACATAGACTGCATAATCTGTTTGGCAGTTGAGGCGCTTTGTAATCTCTCTGGGGGTTTCAGAGAAAGGGACAGTATATTTGGTCTTGTTGATCCCATGTTTGCATGCTTTGCATTGCGAACATTTTTTGAAACCCCTACCCAGGGCCCTCCAGGTGTTAGACATCTGCGGTTCCAAAGTATTTTTAACTAGGGATCTAGCCATTATACTGATCTTCTGAAAGTGAGGAGTGGACTGCTCAACACCTTACTGCCAATAACCGGATCACCTAGTATCAGGTTCCAGTTTCTACTGAAAATTCTTTTAATGGCAGAATGCTGTCGACTATACATGATCATGCGGGGCCTGATTAGCTCCCCAGCCAGGGATGTATCTGCCTCCTTAACCTTAGGCAATAATGCAACTTCCCAAGATACTTGCTTAGTTCTTTTTTGAGCTCTCTCAAGTAGGTTTCTAGAGTACCCCCTAGCAAGAAATCTGTTTATACTGGCTTTCTGTGCTAGTTCGCATTCTTCATCACTGCTGCAAATCCGCCTGATACGCAGCAATTCTCCATAAGGAATACTGTGTATCAGGTGGCGTGGATGGTGGCTTGTGGCATGCAGGATGGTATTGCCTGCTGTGGGCTTTCTAAATAATTTGGTTTGCATGTGATTGTTCACAATGTAAACCTCCATGTCTAAAAAACTGACAGAAGTAGCACTAATGCATGATGTAAAATGTAAGTTTAGACTATTAGCATTCAAATTGTTGATAAACTGTTGCGCCATCTCCTCCGTCCCCCTCCAGATAAAGAATAAATCATCTATATACCTGAGGTAGGTCACTACATGTTGTTCCATGGTGGTACGCAGTTCTCGCGCCAGGACCTGTTCCTCCCAAAGCCCCATGTGCAAACATGCGTAGCTTGGGAAGAAACAGGCCCCCATGGCGACACCCCTTATTTTTGGTGAATTTGGTTATTGAATAGAAAGAAGTTCTGCTCCAAACACATCTGAGTCATAGATAGCAACATCTTATTGTGTACCCCATAGTATATTGGACGTTTGTTCAGAAAATATTCAATCGCTTTCAGTCCATCTCGATGCCCTATAGATGTGTATAATGACGATACATCCAGGGTCATTAGTAGAAATTCTGGGTTCCATTCTAGTCTCTCCGTTTTCTGAATAAAGTCAGTAGAATCCTTGACATAAGAACCTAGTCCTTTTACCCAGTCCTGTAAGAAAAAGTCTATATACCTGGACACATTTTCCAGGGAACTCCCAATCGCAGAGATAATGGGGCGACCCGGTGGTGTTTCATAAATCTTGTGAACTTTGGGGATCAGATAAAATGTAGGCACCACCGGATGCTCATTTTTCATGAATTTGAACTCATCCTCCGTTATGATGCCCGCACTTCTCCATGCCTGGAGTTTCGCTTTCTGATCTCCCCAAGTCGCCCTCAGGGTGGGCCAGTTGCTTTTCCTGTAGCATGTAATGTCATTCAATTGTTTTTCAGCCTCCTCAAGATATAATTTTCGGGGCCAGAGAACAACATTACCCCCCTTGTCCGCCTGACGCACCACAATGTTGTCATCAGTATTTATTTTTTTGACCAATTGATTATAACTCCAATTCTGCTTTGTCATTTGTTTACGTCGCCCATTGGTGGCAGAGTACAGTTGTTTCAATTCCTTCACCACTAGGCCGTGATATACGTCAATGTTATCATGAAGCATAATTGGTTGGAACGTGGACTTGGGTTTAAATGGAGTCAAGCCAGCCGCTGCATTATCATTGCTTAAACTGTTTTCTCCTTCCTGGCTACCGATGGTTTCTTTTTGTAGGGACCATATTTCATTCATTCCTTCCTGGTCCCCTAAGGTTAGTAAAGTTGGACTTCTGCTTACATTTGATGGGTGTTTTTTGGACTGTGTACTGTGAAACTTGTTCAATTTCAGCTTGCGGACAAACCTGTACGTGTCCATTCTAGCGTCCGCATAATTGAAATCACATGGTGGGCAGTATGATAACCCCAGGGACAGTATTGATTCCTCCTGCCTGGTCAAAACCATCCCTGTAAGGTTTATGACTGAGTTGTTGTTCCCACTTGTGTCGTGTTGCGTTTCTGAGACCGGTTCCATCTTCCCCTTGGAGCTCCCCTTGTTTTTCCTCTGGCGGCTTCGGTTTCTTTTCCGGCGTTGGTTCCGCCTGTAGTTGCGCCTGATGTTGGTTTCGTTCTTGAGCGCAACGTATCCCTTCGGTCCAGGCAGAGGCAATCTACCTCCTCCGCCATTGTGAGTTTGGTAAACCCCAAGGTTGGTTCAGAAATGTTATCACCCTCTGTCTCACTTCCGATGTTTGAACTGAGGTCAGATCCAGATATAGATACTGAAGTTTCACGTCTTGCAGGATTTTTGTTTTGTGTTCCCTTGACTCTCGCTTTCACAGCATCATATTTTCTGGCAAAGGTGAAAATTTGGCCATTGAGGTAATCAAGTCTGCCCCTTTCAAATTTGTATGCCTTTCTTTTCTTGATTACCTCTTCCTCTTTGTTTAGCCGAATTAACATGTCTTCACGCAACTTCTTAATTTGCTCATTAGTACCCAGGGCGCTAATTTCTTCTTCCAATTTTTCTATTTCGCCCTGTAATTTTATGCGGTCGCTTGCTGCATATTTCACTAAGATTTTTATCAGTTTTGTTGAAGATTCTAGATTGGATTCAGCCCAGTCTTTCAACATTGCAGGGTCGCCCTGTCGTTGTTTGTGCCGTCTGCGGAGCTGAACCCGACCCCCCAGCCGGGGAGTCAAGAAACATGTATATATATATATATATATATATATATATATATATATATATATATATATATATATATATATATATATATATATATATATACATATATGTGTATGTATATATTCAAAATACTCCCTCCTCGTCAGTAGGAATACCAAACAATCCAGTGTACTGCAAATGTATATTTTAATGGCACAAACAACGCGTTTCAGCTTTCGCCTTCCTCGCGGTCTAACATCCATAAACACACTTCCTTATTTAAATTCAGTAAACCAGAAAGCGGACTACATCACCACAATGTGATTTGTCAAAAGTGAGTAGAAATATGTCAGCCATCTTGTAACATTGTTAGAAATCATGAAAAAGTTAATGTTTTCTTCAGACACCGCATATTTTCCATAAATGCATTATTGTATTGTAGATAAATTGCAAACAAATGTATTGAATATTGGATTATATCAACTCCGCAATTAAGCTCAAAAAGTATTATCAATGTATTTATGTATTGTTACATTTTATTTCATGAGCTTTACATGCATGTATAATGAATTGTAAATATAGATGCACATTTATTGTAAATATGCGGCGTCTGATAAAACCATTTACTTTTTCATGACTTTGAACAATGTTACAAGATGGCTGACATATTTCTACTCCCTTATGACAAATTTAAATAAGGAAGTGTGTTTATGGATGTTAGACCGTGAGGAAGGCGAATGCCAAAACGCGTTGTATGTGCCATTAAAATATACATTTGCAGTATACTAGAATGTCTGGTATTCCTTCTGACGAGGAGGGTATTTTGAATTTATTCGGGTTGTCCGGTAACCCGTGCCAGACTGCCCTTTGGACAGCCTCTACAAACCGTAACTGGTGTCCTATATATATATATATATATATATATATATATATATATATATATTTTTTTTTTTTTTTTTTTTTTTTTTTTTTTCACCAAAGACGCGGCACTCCAGGCTTGGATTAATCAACTTGATTTATTTCATTTCAATGCTCGGACCGAGCATTGGAATGAAATAAATCAAGTTGATTAATCCAAGCCTGGAGTGCCGTGTCTTTGCTGGAAAATTGTTGCTTTGGGTCATGATCCGAACCCTACGCAGAGCACCGGTAGCAGAGCGTAAGGGGTCTAAGGATCACTTTGTGCTGCATATATATATATATATATATATATATATATATATATATATATATTTATATATATGCTTCAAAAGCTCGCCCGCTCCACAACTTCACCACGGACTTGCAATGAGACGAGGTAGACCCATTTTGGTGCTTCTTTTTAGTTTATTTCATATGTGCCACCATTCATCACGACGCGTTTTGGCAGATCTCTGCCTTGATCACATGATAACAATGTTGTGAGACACACCTCTTTTTAAAGTGACTGTGCTTAAATAGACATAGAAGAAATACTTGTCATTCATTGATAATTTTTGTTCATTACTGTTCCAAAGATAATAATTTGATTTAAATACATGTAAAATACAGATAAAATCAATTCCCTCTGTCCAATGACTGCTTAAATGCATTGGTGGACAAGCATAGCTGTGGTTGTAAAATACATTGTTTCATTGTTCACAGCCGGCTAAAGTGCATTCTATATTGACTTTCAATGTGTATTGCGATACCCTCAAACTTGGCATGCAGCTTTATCTCGAAACGGTTCATGGTTATTCTCACATTCTTGTTTTTACCACTGAACACATCAACTTTGAATATTATTTACTTCTTTGTCTGAAAAACTCATAAGAGTGTGTATCCCCTGAACCCCCATAACTAATACCTAATAGTGATAAAAAAGTGCTTAAAAGTGACTTAAAAGTACCATACATGTGACACCCAAACTTCTTAAATTGATTTCAAACTAATACTGAGAGCATTTACACAACCTCTAGCTCATTATCCACTAATAAATATGTTTCTCTGAGACAATTTTCTAATAGGCTTCCTCAAATAAAACTTTCTAACATCGCATGAATGATTCCCACAATTAATTGTACCAGTATTCAGGCAAGGTACTAATTCATTCATTCATTCAAATGTTAAAATCAGCATACATACCATTATAAAAGCCAGCATATATATATATATATATATATATATATATATATATATATATATATATATATATATATATATATATATATATATATATATATATATATATATATATATATATATAGAGAGAGAGAGAGAGAGAGAGAGAGAGATAGATAGATAGATAGATAGATAGATAGATAGATAGATAGATAGATAGATAGATAGATAGATAGATAGATAGATGAAGTAGGCTGCCTGAGACACCCTATAAGTATATAAATATGTAGGGGGTCTCAGCCAGCCTACTTCATCCATTAGTCTGTTATTACCTCATTAACATTTCTCCTCAGCCCACTACAGCATGGGGCAATGGGTCAGGCCACTTCAGCCATTGGCTAACTCAACTGTAAGTGATGGCACTCTGTTCTTTCACAAGAAGCCCCTCAGCACACTAAGTAGTTCCCTTCAGTGCCAAGAACTACTCTGTGCGCTTCTTGAAAACAAAACATATGTTTTCTTTTAAGCTAATTTGTGACTTATTTTGCTGAGGGTTCAGCAGCTCCTCAATAATACATTTTTACAAAACACGACTAAATAAAAAAGCATTGACAAAGTCAAAAGGCTGACGGCAAATCTCAATTATGTAGGCTTTGCCAGTGCTTGTTTAGGTATGACGTTAGCCAATTCCCTATGATTTAACTAAAATTATTTATATTATATACTGTTTTCAGCCAGTCCTCTTCATCCATTGGTCTGTTGTTGTGCCAGTCATTTTTGTATTCCGCCCACTGCAGAATACAGCATGAAGCAGCAGATCAGTCCACTTCAGACATTGGCTAACTTGACTGTGAGTGACAGCATTCTAATTTTTCACAACAAGCAGAGTCTCAAACCCAAGTAGCTCCCTTCAGTGCCAGGAATTGGAATGGTAATGTGTGCTTTTTGAGACCAAAAAATGATTTTCCTTTCTGTACATTTTCTGTTAATATTGGCGATCCCCTAAAACTAAAGTAACGAACACCTTGAAAAACCAAAGAAAAGCATTTACAAAGCCAAAAAGACTGTCAGCCAACTCCAGACCTATTAACTTTGCCAATGCTTGTTGCACTCTGCATCAATTACAGATCCGTCTAATAAGCCTTTTCCCTGGTTTATTACTTACTTGCAATGCATGTACCTCCTGCACTCTTGCATATTGATGGTGTATGAGGTTCAAATCTTACATAGTTGTAATTAATGTTTTATACCTGTTTCCTCTGCTTGCACCACATAGGTGTAATTTATTTATTTATTTATTTTTATTTATTTTTAGAGTTTTCTATAGCGCGAACTTGAACCGATTAGGTTATCAGAGCGCTTTACATAGCACCAGTTCCGTTACATGTTATCACAGCAGTTTACATAGAATCAGTTACGTTGCACATTTCAGGATCTTGAACCGATTAGGTTATCAGTGCGCTTTACATAAGACAGCATTCGATGTCCAGTGCCCTCCTCCGCCGTGTAGCGGGGGACCTCTTCCAACCCTCCGAAGTCGTCGAGCTGTCGGGACTAGGCTCCTGGAATGTCAGCTGCCCCTTTACAAGGCACTTTACATAGAATCAGTTACGTTACACATATCAGGAAACATTTCTTTTTGCTCTAGTGAGTAGGGTTATCTCTTCACACGGGGGAAGGAGAACACCTGGCTATATTCCAACAGTTCCACAGGCGATTAGTCGTTAACGCTATAGTTCTAAACACAGGGAGGGGATACACATGGATACAATCTAATAATCACATAGGATACTAGTCGTTAGAGTTGTCTTCTATCCTGACAGGAGGGATGTGACTGGAAACACTCTAAGGGTAATATAAAGGGGTGGTAGAGAGTACAAAGGACCACTGCAAACACTACACTAGTACCAACATAGAGGAGGGGTGGGTGGGATGCAAGGGTCTGGAGGGAAGGGCTAGAGTCCAGCGAAAACTGTCCGAACAAACAGCAGCATTCACAGCATAGATGAAGGGTGGGTAGGATGCAGGGTATGGAGGGAGGGTCTAGTCCACGAGAAAAGTCCTCCAGAGTCCACCAGGGCACTATCCTCTGCGTTCGTGTTCGTGTTCCCGGAGCCTGTGTCTGCCGGTCAGAGAAAGCGTGTCTCCCCGGGCGCCATCTTAAAGTCAGGCACCGGCTACACAGCGTGGTCAGCAAGGGGGAAGGGGGGGCAAGAGTCTCGGCGGGCGACAGCGGGTGGCAGCGGGGGCCTACATACCGCTCAGGTGATCAGCGCCTGTCCGACTCGCCCCCGGTCTCCGCTCTCCTCCCTGCCGTTCTTCAGCCCGGGCTGGCAGCGGGCGTCCGCCATGTTGGGTCCCCGGCAGGGACCGATAGCAGCCAGCCAGCGCCGCTCCACAGACACCAGCAACGAGGTGGCAGCGGGGGACGCGGCAGGAGCCCCACACACGGCTCGGGTGCACAGCGCCCATCCGACTCGCCCCCGGTCTCCGCTCCTCCTCCCCGCTGCTCTACAGCCCGAGCTGGCAACGGGCGGCCGCCATGTTGGGTCCTCGGCGGGGATCAGGAGCGTCTCAGCAATCGCCGCTCCACCGGCACCAGCAGCGATCTGGGTAGCCCTGCAGGTGCCCCACACCCTCCGCCACAATTATGAAGCGTGTACGTCGCGGGGGGCCTCCCAAGGATGCTGGGCTCCAGGCCGGAGCAGCGCGCTGGCCGGGAGCCGAGACGGTCCACGTCCTTCCCGTCTCGGCTCTTTTACATACATGTGATTTGTATGTTTGATGTTTGTATATAAGAAAATTGTTAACAAAAATATTGTCTAACATAAATATTCTGGCCTTAATATTGTTTACAAAAATGTTGCTCTGGGTGTAGAATTTCTATTGTTGACTCCAAATGGATGATATTTTCGTAACTGATGTTTAGGTCACAAGACATTTAGGCAGCGATACCCGCTCGTGGTTCGTAAGGTTTCCATTGTCTGGCATACCTGTGATACATGTGAACGGATTCCTCCATGCTCTCACACGCCTGTTGTATGTGCTTGTTTTCTGCAGGTTCTCCGTGAAGACCCTGTTGGAGAAGTACACGGCGGAGCCCATTGATGAATCGTCTGAGGAGTTCATCAACTTTGCAGCCATTTTGGAGCAGATCTTGAGCCACCGGTTCAAAGGTAAGGAGCAGCAACTTTACAATCCCCACTAATCCATCGTGACCCTCAAGCACCTGGATACCCTCTCGGATGATTAGTCGCGATATATAAATCCACTGATTGATTGATTGATTTATTGATGGATTGTGTGTGTGTGTCAGTACCCTGCCCCAAAATCCCAAAATGCTACTGTAATGTTGTGATTGATGTACTCCTGTGGATACACTAGTTAATGTATACATTTTCTGAGAACGTTTGTGTGCTCAACTACTTACATTCATGGCGAACATTTCCTCTTCTAACTCTTGAGCACCAGAAGTGTCCTCTGAAAGAATATATGTTTTGTTTCTCTCCATGGATGCAGCCGTGAGAGTCTAATGATCAGTGGGGTAGCGGGTGCAAACAAAGATACCAGTTGTTGTGGAGGGAATAGGCGTGCCACAAGAAGGGGAGAAAATATTCTGAAAGTGAACATCAATCTAGAAGCCCTTCAAACCTATCCAAATATTAGGGTCGAGGAAAGCTGGTGCATTAATGGGCGGAATACAGCATTGCATGCAAAACAAATGTGCAGGCTGCAGGTAACAAGGTCTAATGGCAATAAGATGGTTTGATCGGAAACATAGCAAACGCAATAAGATGATGGAAGGAGCACTGAAACCTTTCAGACACTCACCCCCCCAGTCACTATTAGATCTGAGTTGAAGTCATCGTCGTTCTTTTGCTCACTTCACCATCCCTGTTCAGGGTGCTTGTTTTCAGTCTAGGGGAAGACTTAGCTTGGCAGTTCAGGCTGGACTGTTCCCATGAGGCACAGAGTCAGACTGATTTGCATATAGCTGGGTCTGAACAGGAGTGGTGAAGTGAGCTAAAGGAGGATGGATTGAACCCACATCTGAGGCTGAGGGTGAGTGTCTGAAAAGTTTCAGTGCTCCGTCCATAATCTCCTTGTGTTTGCTTTGTTCGCCCTAGGTTGGTAGGGTGTGCCCAGACGTGGGTCCGTTGCTCACTTTGCCAATGAATTCAAGCTAGCCTGGCTGATGAGGGGTGTTATTCTGATACCGGTCCCAGGATGCTTGTTTACGGTCCAGGACCTGGCCTGGCATTTGGGGCTGGACTATTCCCATGAGGAACAGGGTCAAGACTGATTTTATATAGCTGGGTCTGAACTGGGGTGGCAAAGTGATCTGAACAACAATGATGGATTTAACTCAGATCTAATAGTGACTCGGTGTGAGTCCGTCCTTCCTCTTATTGTGTTTGCATTGATCAGTAATGTACCGGCTGCATTTGCCAAGGAAACTGATGCATTGCAGGTGGATATGTTACTAATAAAGTTGCTTCTTGAAGGAGAAGGTAGTACATGTGACCTGTACCCTAGATCCACACCCTTAAATGTATGAACAGTTACCATGCCAAAAACCTTTTCATGTTTCATGCATGATGTTGCTTTCCTGAATTATGTCAACGCTTCATCTATTGGGTGAACAGCTTGGGTGCCAATGGCGTCTGGTCTTGGATTGGCTGCAGACTCTCTTCTCAAAGAATGCTCTGTGGATGATAGTGACACATTGTATTTATCCCTGTTATTTGACTACTGCTGGCACTGACAGAGAGAACATCAGTGGGGCATTGATGCTTCTCCTTCTTGTGAAAAAGGACGTTGTTTCCTTTAATTAGCTGTCAATCTGCATTCACTTCTGGCTTGCAGTGAGTTAGTAAAGAGTCCTTGAACTTTACCCCAGCGGTTGTGTTTTACTTTCGAGAGCCTTGCACAGGCACTGTGTTGCCTTTGTTATCTGTCCTTTGTCTCCATCTCTGGCTGGTGACTGTATGCTATCTCTTTGTGGGCATTTTATCTTCATACCGGCCTCAAACTATATATAGAAAGAATGACCTTAATTGTACCAAAAGATGAATCTATCGTAGAAGATAGATCATGCCAATGTTTGTCTGTAGATGTGCAGTTTGATAGCTCTTAGAGTGTCGATGAGCCAATCAACAACAGGGAATGCACATACATTCATTATCACTGTTCCCTTTGTTGAGTACCTTGTGCAAAGAGTAATGGTGCAATTGAAGGCAGGGGCTTGGTTTGACTTCAGAGGGGGACAAGAAGGAGCACTGAAATATTATCATCTTTTTTTAAGAAGTTGAACTTTCAAATATAGTGGGACCCTGTGTTGTTCCGCACAATGATCTTCCCATTTACAAAACTGAATGTTCCTTTAACAAATACACGAGCAGGAAAGAAATACCCCAGCATGAATAAGAAAAGAAGCTTCTTTCCCCATCACAAGACAAAAGGAACCCACATTCCTGAAAAATGCTCTGAACACAGAAGGAAGAGCATTCAGCAGATTTTGGCATCAATTTACTTAAAGTTAAAATGGTTTTGACCACTGCAATACCCCACGGGCCCTCCCAGAGAGGGCTATTTAGCGGAGACTTTTTTACAAAAAGCAGTGATTGTGAGTACGGTAGTGGGACATATGAGATAGTGAGTTAAAAATACCAAAGGAGTACCCTAAAAAACCGATTTATTCTGGGGTCCCCCTGGTAAGGATAAAAGCAATACATAAATTGTTAGCTCCTAATGAGGAGGAGAAACAATTTAATGACGAGTGCAGGTAGTGTGGCTCATGTAAGTCGCCATGTTTCATGCCTCAATGGTCCAGGAGGGATCCTTGGCATTCCTTGAGGACTGAAATGGAAGTTAGAAAAGAGTATCCCTACTCATGGTTGAGAGTATAAGTGCTGGTATCTAATGATTACCGAATGCTATTCATCCGCAGTTGTAAGCTGAAAAAAATACCAAGTAGAGGGTGAACCTAATGCGGTTGTCCTATAATCCAGCCTGAAAGAGAGGGGGAAGATAATCAGATATTAAACATACTCTTGGTAGCCCACAGGGAGTCAGCAACACTTTCAATGAAGCTTTTGTAAATAAACATTCTTGGAGCGCAATGTAAAGCTCCTGTCAATAATTGTGTCACGCATCCATAGGTGTATAGAGGAGTGACATTGGTAACGAGTAATCGTAAAAAGTGTAACATACACACATATTTGTTCTCGGGACCAAGGGTACTGGACCTCTCTGTGGCTCCCTGTCCCCCCTTATTGTGCATTCTATATGTATCTGCATGCTCATAGGAAAATATCCTTATTTCATTTGATTGCCCACTCTGCAGTGTAGCCTACCTTGCTCTAACCACCACATCATCTTCACCCTTTCGCGATTTTCCACCACATATTTTGAATTGTGTTTATACATTTGAAAAATTCAACCTATCAACAATGGTCAATAAAGAAACATTCTCTGGCCATGTTACAAAGTTAGTTTTTTTCTGTATTGATTTTTATTTTTTCAAAATGTGCTTTGTTTTGGGGTCAGATATGCTTCACTATCGCCGAAAGTGCTAAAATGTACAAGTATTCCAAAGGAAAGATTGCCTTTAACATACATTTAAATATCCAGGCCACTGAAGACTATCAGAAGAATTTGATTTAGACTCTACATTCTTATTGATGTCTGAACTCAGCTGTGAAATGAAACTGGCCATGGACCTGATTTAGACTTTGGCGGATGGGAAACACTGACGCAAACGCGACGGATCTCCCATCCGCTGTATTACAAGTCCATTATACCCTGTGGCACATAATACGGCGGAAGTTTGTGACGGAGTATCCCATCCGCCAATATTTAAATCAGGCCCCATGTCTTCAAATTGCATGCCCACCTTCCTTTGGAAATCTGCCAGGATATAGTCACACTGGCAGACATGGTACTAGATTTTCATAAATCGCATAGCTCTCCTATCGCTTCCTAAAAACAACAGGTTACTCCATCAGGCAACAAGAGTGTTGTTTTCCTTTAAGTACCCTAGTCTGGTCCCTGCAGGAATTCCTGATGCAAGTCCTGAAATGAGCTTACCAGTACCAGAGCTCAGTTTGTAAAACAAAAGTGCAGGGACTCAAGGTTTTTCATACTGATGCTGCTGAATGCCGAGGTTGCAGAGCCAAGAGGGCTCTTCCTTCACCAGCCTGTGCTTACTGTCTCATTATCTCACTCTTAAATTGTCTTTTTTCATCCCTGATTTCTCGATTTGCCGATGTTTTCCTATCTTTCTCGTCCTCTTACTTTCTTCCTTTTGCACCTTTCTTAATTTGCTGTCAAGTCTAATTATGGAAATTAAGTTCTGCAAAACTGGCACAAATTAAGCACTGGTTGGTCAGCAAGCAGTTGAATGTCTCAGCTTGTAGTTCACAATGTCCATCCAAAATACTCTCCTGAAGCTAGTAACGGAGACGCCGAGTGTGTGGCTGCTCGTCTCTTACAGAGTTGGATTTCAGGTGCCACCGCCAACATCTGCATGTATGAGATTCTTTTGCCAGGAACTTATCAGTCTGATACTGCCTTCCATGGCAGCACAGAAGCACACTGCAACCCAGCCCTGTTGAGTCTCCAGGAATAAACAACATTGCATCCTTCCAGAAAAGAGGAGGGTCGTGTAGAAGGCCCCAGTGCTTTGTTCCATTGGAGGGGAGCTTGGCAATCCTCTGTGAGGTGTAAGGTATAAGGAGACTGTGGTGCCTCTTTCGAGCTCTTGATTGCAAGCTTGAATTTGGCTCTGAAAATCTATTAGGCCCCACTTGCCCCACCACCACCACCACCACTCCACAACAGAACCTACAGACCTATCGAAAGCTGTCTCGCATTTTTGGTGGGTGTTGCTTCGGGGACTATGGATGGAAGCTTGTGGCTGGGTTTCAAACTCTGTGGTAGGTGTGTGAACTGGAGACGGTGGAATCCTTACACACAGGCTGTGACTGAGTAGATTGCAATTTACTTATACTACTTACTGCAACATAAATCACACACTGAAGCTGCATAGGACTCGGAGGTGGTCTCCCTCAGTGGTAAGCATGGAGATAAAAGATTACAAAAAATGGCAGTGCAATACGATTTTTCTGTCCTTTGCTGTGACAAGGCAAATACTACCCATTGGGGTTTTAGATGTGTTATTGGGGACAGGAGCTTGGAGCATTAGACGTCTAACTATTACTGACCCGCGCACAGAATCCCAGCACACAACCTGGGCATTGTCTCTCAGACTGCAAACCAGAATGATTCCAGGCCAGCACCGTAATAGACCATGATATAAATGAACAGAGTACATAAGTGCTGCATTGCAATTGAGAATTGGTGGTAGAGCTAGCCACATATCGGATGAGAATCGCACAGCGAATAAAAATGCAAGGTTCCCTCTCACTTCTGCTCCTCCTTTACCTTTCAGCATCATCTAGCTACCTTGCCCTCTCTCTCCCTATCCTTCTAATGGTCTGTACCACATTTATCTGTCATTTACTTCTACTTCCTTTTCCGTGTCTCTTCAACTCACAGTTTCTCACCCTACCTCCAGAGGTGGACAGACGTAAAGACAATGTTTGTTGAGATTTGCCAAGTGGCTAGTATGTCTTAAATTCCATTACAGTTGCGGCAAGGCCAGTCACATGTCGCAGTCTTGACTGGCATTTCAGTGGCACTAGCCTGCAAGCATTATGTCCTTGACTGTCTCTTTTTATTTTGCTGTCCCTTTCATTTCTCTTTCTCACTTCTTACCCCCTAATGGTCCCCTATCTCTCTTCTATTTATTTTCTCCGCCTCTCCATTTCACACCTATCTTTCATCCTTCTTTTACCCTCACATTCTTTTTCCATCTCAGTTTAACACACCCTACCTTCACTTTCCATGCATTTACTCTCCCCCTCCCTTATTATGTGCTCTCAGCCTGCTTGTCTTGCATTTGTTTCACCACTTCCTATTGCTTGCAGGTCCTGCAAGCTGGTTCAGCTCCGATGGTCAGAGAGGATTCTGGGATTATATCCGGGTGGCCTGCAACAAAGTTCCAAACAACTGTATTAGCAGCATTGAAAACATGGAGAACATTAGTACTTCCAGGGCAAAGGTCAGTGGCAGTTTACCTAGGGGAATAAAAAAATACTTTAGAAAGTAAATTACAGCCACGAATTGTATTTAACGTGCACTGACAACTAATACACAATTGATGAAGATTCTATTCCTTTATTTTGATCCACTATCAGAAAAAGTTAGTATTGCCCCGTCAGTTTTATGGATTTTCGTGATCTTTGAGGATTAGGGTTCTTGGCAAAAAATGAGACAGAATTCTGATAATTCCTATCTCTATTTATGAGCTGTGGCCAAGATGGGCGAAGAGTTTAGCTGTATTTGACAAGCTCTCAACTTATTTAGAGAGTCGTGTATGTGACAATTACAAAGGTCACGCTGCACTTGACACACATTCTCCAGTTTCAAAGCATGTGCTTCACTTGCAAAAAGCATACCCTCTCAAAGAGCAACATCATTTACAAAGAGCATCCTTCACTTACCAAGAGCTTCCTTCACTAACAAAGACTTTCCTCATTTACAAAAAGCTTCATTCATTTGCAAAGAACATTCCACACACACACTTATACACATGGGCACTCAAGTGCACACAAGCACTCCCCAAAACCCAACCCACACACTGACTAGCATCACTCAGTGCATTCTCTCATTGTGGACAAACATGTTCTTTGTGCCACATGCCCACTGCACGGTGGTTAGGAGCCCTTTAAAATAACCTAAGATACAATAAAATACTTTGTTGAGAACTCCACAATCCACTTAGTTTTGTTTCAGTGGTACGACTGTCGTGGGGGCACGGATAGGTGGTGCAAGTTCTATTCTGCTGCCAGGTTGCCATGGAAGGCTGTGTGGTAAAAAAAAAAAAGATTCAGATGCATCCATAACTTCTGTATCTTCCAGGGCCGAGCCTGGATACGATTGGCGCTGATGGAAAAACGGTTGTCGGAATACATAGCAACTGCGCTGCGGGACACACGAACGACCAGGTGAGCAACGAGCCTGATACCACACCGACATGCGTAACTACATCCACACCTGTCATAGCATTGGCAAGTCTCGCCTAAACCTGCCCAGTATCATCTGCATGGGTGTAAGGACACCACTCTATGTCCTGTATTCTTGTTTGCAGTTTCATTGATTCGGCTGAATGACAAATTACCTGTATTTTCAAGGGTGCAAGGGTGAATTGTTAATTCATGGTACTCCTAGTAAGACAAAGGTTGTCCCAGCTGTCTTCTCGCTCTTAACCAAGTAATTTCAAATACCTGTTCTGCCATCAAGGAGCATTTCCCACTTAAATGTAAGTGATGGAGAGTCGAACACTAATTTCATAATTTGATTCAACAAATGTGTGTTTACTTTCTGTGGTTGTAGTTACTGTAAAAGCTCTTTTCACATCACTAAACCGCAGCACCTGCCTTTGCCTTGAGGTATGTAATGCTTCTCATGATAGTTGCCCGTCGCAGGGATAACAGCCTCTGTTTCCACCCGCAGAAGGTTTTACGACGACGGTGCGATCATGCTGCGTGAAGAGTCCACGGTGCTAACGGGAATGCTGATTGGACTCAGTGCCATTGACTTCAGGTAGGGGCACACAGCATCCAAAGGTCCCAGAACATTCCATAGCAAGTGTTCTGCAAACACGGCCACTTCTATTCAGCAAAAAGCAATTGCAGAGAATTAGTCATAGTAATAAAAATTATGCAATCAAAAATGCAGTTTAAATACATTTTGAATTTCTTTCCGCATGGGCGGTCCTGATACATAGGAGCATTGACAGTTCCACAGCAGCACTCGTAAACTTTTGTATAAAAGCTCTACACAACCAATCCACTTGGGAGCCAGTTGTATAACTCCATAGCACTCAATGCTTTTACGCCGTTCCCTCCCAATCAATAGGCTGTAACTATAAGCCACAACAGATAAAATCCTGGCAAAGTGCAGTTACCATTTGACATTGTTCCCTTAGACCCAATGCATATCTTTCAGTCATTACCAGGGTTGGACCGGCCTACTGGGCCATCACGCAATGCCCGAAGGGCTAGTTTGATGGTCAGTGTGAGGGTCTGTTTTAGGCTCTGGTGGGTCAGTTTTAATTGTTGATTTCCCCATTATTACCACAAACATTTCCTATAGCAAGCACACACTCATACATTCTCTCATACCCTGAAAAACTCCTATAAATGTGTCTTTACAAGTTAAAAACTGCCCTGATTTGCAAATGTGGGCTACTTTTTAGCTATCCTGTTCGCAAATGGGCCTACATTTATTTTGGTGGCTGGGCGTATTTTTTGTCCCAGTCCGACCCTGATCGTTTTGTATATATCCCACCCGGTTAATGCTCATATAGTATCCTGTTAGGTACTATCCCACCCAGGTCCACATACTTTTCCACCATCACAGCTAATGCTCATGTGTAATTCTCTATAGCACAACCACAATCATGTGTTGATGCACAATTGTCTATAGGCCATCTAATGATGACTTAGTATTCTCTGTTGTTCTATTACAACTTATTTCTGACACATAGTTTCCTGTGGTTCTATAATGACTATTACTCATACACCATTGGACCTATAGCGATCACAGGTGATGCTTATGCACACATTCCGTGGCCCAGTTATGAATAATGTTTTTACACCTGTTCCTTCTTATTTTGCACAGACAGTGTTTATTGACCATTCCCGTATTTTCCCACAAGACAGTTCTTGTAGACTATTTCTGTAGCTCCACCACAGGCACTGTTCACATACGTCACGTCATGGTTTTACCACGTGTGTACACTGTTGCCTGCATTTCAGTAATACAAAGTTTCACCAACACTGTCATCTTAATGATCATTTGTCCCTTGTACTCACACACCATTCTCCATAGCAAATATTACAGTAAAGGGGGTGAAGGCTGGAGGGATGAATCTATGCGCACTCTCAATGAGAAGATCCAGTTTATCTCTTTCTCTTGCTCTCTGTTGATCTCTCATCAGTTTCTGTCTGAAAGGGGAGGTGATGGATGGAAAGACACCTGTTGTGATAGACTACACTCCATACCTGAAGTTCACACAAAGGTAATGATTTACGAATTTTCAGTCCACTTTAGCAGCCAATGAAAGGATTCATAGCCTATCTTCCTGCTATTGCCATAGCATAAAGTGATCTGTCGTTAGTACTGCATTGCATAAAGCGACGGCTCGCACATCATAGATCTCTGTTGAAACTGTATGAAGTTATCACTCATTAAACCCCAGCAGCGAGACTAGAGCATGAAGTGGCATAATAGCCCATCTCCTAGCTGTATTAACAGAGCATAAAAGAAACCACTCGGTGGATCTTTCAGCTACATCGTAGCATGAAGGGACCCACTGGTGGTTCTTCCAGCTGTGTCGAGGCTTGAAATAGTTGATGCAGTGGTAGTACGATTGCATGGCGACCCAGCTGTGTAAGCTCTCTGCTTTCTCACTACGGATTTTAGTGCCCTTTTGTGTAATTTTTCAGCTTTGTTCCCAGAAAATGATTATCTACCTCTTTGCCGTTGCATCAGATTGCTTCAGCTGATTCCTTAGCAGTTTCATTAATGTGTAAAAGTATCCCTTGACTAATCTCCTAGTTTTTAAACATGGTATGAATGGGTTCTTTGGCTAATTTCCTAGCTGAGGTATCTAGGTGGGAAGTGACCTTTCACTGTCAAACATATATTAAAGAACATTAATAAATGGTGAGCTCAACCAAGACTAAGAACAGAAAAACTTAAGGAGGGAAAGTAGAATGAACCAAAGCTATTGACTAGAAGAAGGAATAGTGTGTACGAAAGATGGTCAAGGCGATTAAAGCTAATGTACAGGTGGAGAGAAGAAGAAAGGTCAGCTCAAGCCATAGAGGACAATATTAATCAGCAGTTATGAATCTGTGAGATCCACCCCGCTTCCTGGATCAGAAACAGAAAGAAAAATTGAGACCTGATCTTACTTTGAGGTGTGAGAATGTTAAAAGGTGGGATATGGAATGAACTGAGGTGCTTTCATGTCAATCATGGGTTCCCATCAGAGTTACGGAACAGCTCCAAATCATGCAGGAATAGTGTTCACACAAGTGGTAGCTTCATGAATGCACTGAGGAATTAACATAAAGTATAACTACAAGTTAAGAGTCAGTGTGACGTTTGATGGAATGGAGGAATGCATAGATGGTGGTGGGTAGATGGATGTGGAGAGAGGGCTAGGGTAGAGTGAATGAGGGATGAATTAAAGTGTTTGGCGAGTGGCAGTCTATGGGTAGGCAGATGCTGCACTGAACTTTATTAAGGATTTTCTAGAAAATACGTGAATGTAGTGAAGTGCATTTGTGAAGCAATGGATTAAGTTGAATGCATTAGATCGAAGAAGGAGCTAAGATGTAAAAAAAACAAGGCAAAAGATCTCACAAGGGGCATCCATGTTTTTGCCTGAACAGAGCAAGTGGGAAAAATAATCTGTCTAATGTTTGTTGCACTGCCAACTGCAAAGCCGTGCATTTAAACCTCACCATCTCTGGTTTCTCTTTTGCTAGCTATGATTACCTAAGTGATGAGGAGGACCGGAGAAGTGTTGACAGCAGCACAAGTGAGGAGAGCACACCCGAGCACCCGTACATGCCACTGGTTACAGATGACGACAGCTGGTACAACAAATGCAGGAAGATGGAGCAAAAGTTTCGAATTGTCTATGCACAAAAGGTACCTGGAGTCTAGCCCATAACCATAGTATTTTCAAGGAAAAGACAATGGCCAAACAGCTCTCTAGGCCATCTTGGATCCATGACAGCTTGGTTTCCAGCCTGGGCCAGGTATGAAATTGGAGCTGGCACTAGTAGTAAATGATATTTAGGCTAACTGAAGGAGGGAAAAGTGACTGGAGCCATCTTAATTGACCTCTGTCACATTCATTGCAGCTGATCGCAAAATCGTGTTGATCAGGCTCTCTGGATCAGCTGATACATTTGTCTTTTCATTTCTGCTGAACCACTCCCTATCCCTCCGTTGGCACCCTTTTCCCATATAAGAGTTTCAAACCAGAAAGTGGGTTTGCACCAACCTGTACGCTATCCCGTATTCTCTGTAACATGTATGTCAGACCCCTTGCTCATCACATTATGTCTTTCATCTGTAAAGCAGTTTCATATGGCAAAGATATATATACCCGATTGCTGGCTTGGACCATCAGAGCCCGTCATCTCCAGCACCACTGATCAAATGATTTCTGGGTATTCAAGAGCAGATGAGCTCTAATTCCCAACAAGACAGACTGCTAATTCTGGGTAACTATATGAAAAGCAGCATGGCATACTTTGGCCAATGGCTTTAGGAGTGTCAGTACAAATGCCATTTCAAGTGTATACATTGATGTATATCTCTCTTTTAAGGCGCAGATCAGTGCTCTTTCGGCTTCTTAACCTTGAAGACCCTTTGCAAAGTGCTTCCTTTGTTGCCTTCTCATGTCCATCTCCGGATGGTCTCAGCCTGTGTCTTGTCTTGGTTAGATTATTGCAGCGGTATCTCTGTCTGCTAGAATCTGCGATTAAGAAGTTGCGAACAATTTAAAACTCTGCTGTCTGCAAGATTCGCCAGCTAAAAAAGGTTCATCATATGTGAGTTGTGTTTAGGCATCTCCATTGGCTGCCGGTGGCTTAAAGGATCTAGTTCAAAGCTGATTGCATAATGCATATCTTTTTTTCTGGTACCGCACGGCCTAAGTAACCATAGGTGTCCTCATGCTTTGCCTTCTCTCTCTTGCTTTTACATATCCATCATTTCTAACGTCCAGGTGGTCAATTGATGTTACTACTTAGATCCCAAATGCTGGAATGATCTGATTTTTTTCTTTATGTTTCATTCACATTTACAAATCCTCCAGGAAAGCACTTACAACTTCCCTGATTAGTCGATTCTGTGCCCTATTATTTATGTGTTCCCTTTGTATCTTTCTATGGTATTTGACGTCAAAGTGCCTTATTAGGTGGACGGTTGCTCCAAGATACATCAAAATCTTTGCCAGGCTCCATTTAAAAAAAGGGTATCCTGGCTAACTCCTGACATGGAAATAAAAGACTTGGAAATACTATAAATTTGTATTGCCGTATGTTTACTATACGTGAGAGATGGAGAGGTGTGGCGCAGCGGCTACAATGGCTGACTCCAGAACACGGGGCTTATGGTTCGATCCTCAGCGCCAGCTCAGCATCATGTGACTCTGAGCAATAGCTCACTTAATCTCCCCGACGGTCCCCAGCACCTTGACACCTTTAAAGGGGTGATATGTTCGTGCTTTACCAATAGAAATGTATGTGTTCAGAAGATAATCCCCACAGTGACTAACAGTTATCACTGTAACTTGTCCTCTGCGTGGTGGAGCAGCTGTGTTCTGTTGGATGACAGTAAGCACATTTTGATGGTCCACAGGACATATAGAAAAAATAAAATATGGCACTTAAACACTAAATACCAGAAGGTGCCAGCAAAGTCTGGGGTTAAGATAGTAGCACAAACGTATTGATGCCCAAAAAATGACATACGGCCCTGTGGCCAGTGTTATCCTATAGGTGAATTGTTGGACCGGTTCACGATACCACCATCTATTAATTGAGACTTGAGATCTGGTTTGAGAGACTTTACTATAGATTTTGCCAACACGTCTCAGTCAGTGGGGAATAAGTGCCAAAGAGGGAGAGTCAAGTTTTCCTGTGACATAGGCTCTGCCTGCACTCTGGCGTTTGTCATGAGCTCTGGGTGCAATGCTGAACAACACAATGGGTTTCACACCTGCAGCTGAGTTTTCAGCCAAACAAACTGAAAACCCTCACCCAGAAACCCACCACTCAAATATGAATCAAGAGTTCCATAAACTTCTTTGCTGATGTTTTTCGATGGCTAATATCAAGTCTCTATAGTTTTTTTCTGGGCACCAAGAATCCCGTAAGATGTGCAGAGTGGACCTGTTTTTTTAGAGTTCTGAGAACAGTTTAGGGCAACTGGACTTGCTCATATTTTTAAGTTCGCAAGTTTTTGTAGGATGAGAGGATCAAAACATGGACCTGGGCCAGGAATCAATAACAGTGCTTTAAAACAAACAATCTTTAGGAGCCCGATCTGGAAGCAGACAGATTGGAGTAAAATGTTTCTGGAGAGATGGTATCTTATATCTGGGGCTCTCACTGAAGCTGATGACTTGACCTTTTCTCAGGAAACTGAAAATTACAGTTAGAGTCTGGGTGACAGACTACAATCAATGGGACAATGTGCCTTTCTAGAGATAAATGGTAGTAAATGAGGACATCATAAGGTTGAGGCATGCAGATGCGGCGACAATGCCACAGATGTATTTTTCGGATACATCTGCAGATTGATGACCTCTGGAGATGCTGTGGGTGATCATTCTGGCCAGGTGGCTGCAAGAGTTTCGTGGATGAGGAGATTTACAGACACATATATTCTCAGTCAGCTTGGCCATGTCAAGATCATCCTGGCCGGTAGGGACACTCTTCCCTCCCTCACAAGGCAGTTGCACTCCCCTTCTTCTGGCCCAGTCACAGCAGCTGGATGTTGCAGGAGAGAGGTTTTTTCCAGGTCTCATGGGGAACAGAGGATCTGTCTATGGCAAACATCTGATCACCCTGGCTTTGAAGAGCACAGATGGAGCACAATCTAGTGTTCTTTGGGAGCCAATACGTAGTGTACTTTGAGTGCACTGGCTTCAACCCAAAGCCAAGCCAAGTAGTAGCTTTCCGCAAATTTCTTCCTTCACTTGGGATGCAAGGAGAGTCTGTCCTGCTCTTCCCAGGCTCTTTAGGTTATATAAGGTACATAGGGGCAGATTTATGAAGGACTTGCGCCGCCGGTGCGTCACTTTTTTCCATGTTAAAAATGACGCACCGGCGGCGCAAGGCCTTCATAAATCTGCCCCTTAGTATGAAAAAGCATTTGGCATGAATTATTTAGTTTGAAAAGAAGTTTGGAATACAATTTTTGGGCCATTATTGATGCTTACCATTTATATGACTTAGCTTTAGCCGCGAGGTCTGGAGTTAGAAAAATATATTTGTTCACTTGAAATAATTGTCAGACATGGCAATAGCCATGGTCGAGACTTTGGCCAAGTGGATTTATGAAAGAATTAACAGTTTCTTTGTGGACATGCCACTGGTGCTACTCAAAGTCATGTTCAACGCCCTTCTAGAAGCATGACACAGGCTGTCTGTAAAACAATAATACTGCCTTAAATTATTGGCATCTGCTCATAAAATTCTGCATACAAGTCCCCTGAGATCAGCAGGAAATGGGTGTTCCTAGTGCCTACATTCATGCAAAACTCATAAGCACAGAAGCTGCTCAGACTAGCCACATCCATAATCTTTGCAAAACCTCTGCCCACAAGATAGGTCAACAAAACGTGGTCTTTTGTGTTATCTTTCTCCTGCAGTGTCCTCTAGACCCCAGCCACGAACCCTTGCTTACACTATGAGGTTTGTACAAATTGTTGCCAAGGAAAACTCTAAAGATGTAATTTCCCTGTTTTTGTATCTTGCAGGGCTACCTGGAGGAATTGGTGCGTCTCCGGGAATCTCAACTGAAGGACTTAGAGGCAGAGAACAAGAGATTACAGTTGCGATTGGAAGAAGTAAAAATACAGAACCAGATGGAGAAACGGGAACTTGAAGGAGTCATCCTAGAGTTGCAAGAACAGCTGTACGTCTGCCTCTTAAGAGATATACCCTCCCAAAAACCAATTTCTTTCCCACACAGATTCGATCTCTTGCTGAATGATGTTGCCAAAGGAAGGGCAGGTGTAAAGTACAACCAGAGGGGATGATGGACGGAGTGTTGAACATTGCAAGCTCTCACCCCTAGTCAACTGATCTGGGTTTAATCCTTCATCATTCTTTAGCTCACCCCGCCACCCCAGTTCAAACATGGCACGGCCCAAACTGTAATGGCATGGTGAGCAACAAATAAACTGGCTGATGAGGGCTGAAAGCCCAAAACCAGTCCTAGGATGCTTGTTTCCAGTCCAGGGAGGACCTGGGCTGGTAGTTCAGGTTGGAATGTTTCCATTGGGTGCAGGGTCAAGACTGATTTGCATATGGCTGGGTCCAAACTGGAATGGCATGGTGAGCAAAACAACGATGGATTTAGGTCCAGATTTCTGTACTGGGGTGAATGTATGACATTGTTCTGTATTCTGTCCATCAATTGTTCTTTTTGCAGGTGTAAAGTACCACAGCTCCTCAGCTACACATAGTAGTCTCAAGGAATGTACTAAATAGGCACTGCTTCGAGTTTTTCAGGTCCGGAGCCTCCTATCTCCGGCAGCGGGTGAGGCCTGCCTTCATCAATTTTACTTCTGGTGCTCCATGTCCCACAGTGGAAGTGACCAGCCTCTATCTAGTTCACCACCAATGCTTCCTGTGCACCACATAGGAGAGGGGCTGTATGCATTTATCTCACATGCTGAACTTCATATCCACCACACGAGGGGAGGGGGCTGCCTCCATCTATTGCAGATTCCCATGTCCCACAATGAAGCGGGGGCTGTCTTAATCTCTTTCACCTTCAACGTCCTGTGTCCCACAATGAAGGGGGCTGCATCCATCAATTTCACTTGCAGCTCGTGGTGTGTCCTACAGAGATGGGTCCTATCTCCATCTACATCTCCAGTGCTTCCTGCCCACCACACTGGGGGGAGTTGGGGGGTTGTACCTTCAAAAACATAACCTCAATGCTTCCTGCCTACCAGACTTCCTTCAAGTAGGGCACTTCTGCAACAGTGGGCAGAGGTTGTCTCCACCAGTACTTTCTGAAGCATTAAGGTTAAGAGCTTGAAGCAGTCTTGCAGTACTCGTTCCTTCCATGTCTTTCACTAAAGTCTTAGAATAGTCCCTGCTCCACAGTAAGAGGCAGACCATGCCTCCTTACTTCTTTAGTTCCTACCACAACATGGTCTCTCATACACACACACACACACACACATATATATTTATATATATACATTTAGTTTTTCACCACTTGTGTCCTTCACTTGAAGGGCTTATTTGCTACTGCACAGGGTGGGGCAGTCTGTGTTCCTCCTTCGTGTACATCACGGTTTTCCACACGGGTCAGCATTATCACCCTTCAGCTCCTTCCATGCTCCCCTTGCCCCACACTTATGGACCAAGTCATCAATTTCACCTCCACTCAGAGACCAATCCCACCCCAGCCCCGATCTTACTTGTTTCCACTCTCTCATTTGAAAAGTCTTCCATACCTATTCTGTGCAATTTCTCCCAGTCCCCAACAATTAGCACTGCAGAGGATGGGAACGGCTAACTCTTTTCTACCTCTTTGCACTAGAGCCAATATGGGAGAATTATGACTATTTATTGTAACTTTGAAATTACACTCTTCCACAGGAGAGAGTATGCTCTATGCCTCTCTGTCCACCTTGAGTTCTTCAAACAGGGCTGGCAATAATCGTCAGTGCTGTACTTCGCTGGCTTATTGACAGACTAGCAGTGTTCCCGGGGAGGGATGACCAGTTCTTAATTTGAGCCAGTGCTTGCAGGTAGGGACCACTGGTACTCATCTTTGGGGACCAGCACTTTTTTATCTTGTAAGAATTTGACCCAGGGCAAGGGATAAAGAAACACAAAAGGTGGAAAAGAAGGAGAAATAGAAAGACAGAAAAACAGTCACATAGAAAGGAGGGATAAAAAGGAACCTGCAAGAGTGCGATGAAAGCAAGGGAGTGTCTGGTGGTGGATGAAAGAGGCATGTGATGAATCAAGACTATCCAGGCTTGGTAAAGGCACGCTGACTTTCTGTAGCGCCAGCCGCGGGCTTCTGAGCAGACCTTTGCACCCCAGCACTTATTCTTTTACAAGTTAAGCATTGGCAGAACACCAACCAATAAGTAACTGAAGAAAAGTCCTTTATCTCTTATCTGTGAGCTTTCTTCTCCTTTCTTTTACACTGTGTTCTTTGATTTCAGGACCGGTTTGATTCCATGCGACAACCCTACCCTGTCCAACCAATGCAAGGAAATTGTGACTCCTTTAGTGACCCAGTGGCCATCGCTCGGAAATCTCAATGATCACAAGTCGATCCTCAACCCCAAGCTGTTTCGGAGGTACATTTTTTTGCATTCAAACAAGGGAATCATGTTGTTTTAAACAAACCTGGAGCGTGCATCTCCACAGCTAAGCGCCAGAAGCACAGTGGATAGGGCCTTTGCTTCACCCATAAACTGCACATCACCAGCAAAAACTCTATATCTGGGTATTGAGAATTAAGGAAGGTTATTGGCCATCGATCTGTATAGAATATATGTTATCTAGGAATGTTTTGAGCACACAATCACATGCTTGGGTAAATAATCCCCCTGTCTATTGACGAGCTACTCTATTTAGTAGCCTTTCCTTATCATTAATGATCTTTTCTCTAGCTGTTGCAACCATTTCATGAGAAGTTAGAAAGCAACAGAAGTCGCAACACCTACCCACCTGTTGCAATTTTAGATTCCTTATACCCACCATGAAAGAGAGTCCAGGAACACAGATGAATCCACCAAGAATATTTTCCTAGAAAGATCTTTTGTTTCACCCTTTACATGAACACTTTTGAGCATATTTTTCTTTTTACATATAACTAAGTAGACCTTGGTAATATCAATGATTATATTTTCAGGCAATGTGTATTTCTATTTCTCACTAATATATGGGCCTATTTTGAGTGTCCACAATGGAGTGGGGTATTTACCATACATGTTATCTTAGTGTAAGGTATTCTCCCAGGTATGGTAAACGCTTTGCATTTCCCCAGAGAATTGTGAATTGCATGTTGAATTTTGCAGTTTCCACACCAAATTCTGCATTCCTCTGTAGTTCTTGACATTATTCTTTGATTTGTTAATGAAGAAGTAATGCTAAAATAATGGCTGTCCTCTGCGTATACTCCAAAAGAGCACATTGCGCTTTTACTACGATCTCAGGACGGAACAAATAGTTGAGCTGCAGGAACGGTGCGAGACATGTTTAGCATCTAGAGGAGTGTTTGCTGTGTTTGTTTTGTGTATTTTGGAGTTCTGACCCATTATGGAATATTTTCTGGTGCCTTACCTTATTTTATTTTACTCAAGCTCATGTTATCAGTATTCTTTAAAAGAAGCTCACTTATGAAACATTACCCTATACAGGAAATCCCTTTGTTATCTCTTTATTCAAGGTGTTCTTGTTTAAATCCTTTATGAAGCTTCTAAAGAATAAATTGACTTCCATAAGGAAATACTTCTTCAACTAAGAAGATTAATATATTATTCAGGTTTTCGAAGCTGGAGGGACTTCATTTATACTTACAACTGTAAAACTAAATTCATTTCCCAGAATGCAGTTTTTAAGATCTAAAGCCTACCAGACAAGGTAGTTAAACTCACTTACTCCTCACAGTTTAGCACAATGATCCCGTCCAGCCAATCCATGTGTTTCTCCCATCCTTCCCTCACTCTCCCTGCTCTGATAAGAAGGCTTTGTTCAGTAACACCTTCTCGTCCTTCACTCAGGCATAGCTTTGCCAGCACGGAACAGTTGTCCGCGGAGATGAGCCTCGGTTCGGACTCACAGAGGCAGGGTGATGGGAAGCAGGACAGCGAGCCATGGGGCCCCCTCGGTGAGTTCATCTTCTACACTATGGTTTTCATATTTGTTTTATAAAGGAGTGTAGACTTAACAGATTTGGGAATTGTTTTTTTTGGGTAATGAGTTAATCTGGTCATTTGTTCCCAACCTCAGCGATACTGTGGTCTCTGCTTTCTACCATGTTCCGGGTAGTGGGGTGACTGTTTCTCTGTCTTCCTCCCTGTTGTGATAGATTATTAAATATGGTTTACTTCAGGAAAACCTGATTGCTGTCTGTGTTTCCATCATTGTAAGGGGAGAGTGTAGATGTGTAGATGTTTGACAACCATATCTCTGCTTTACCAGGGAAAGGTGTTGCCGTTTCTGGTCACAAGGCACCAGTCTTTGCTTCCTTCCCAGTGCTTAATTTGTAGCGTTGCTCAGCACCTGCACTTATTTCGTAACACTGGCACATATATATGACCGTCCACCACATAGTGGCTTGGACGGCAGTGGTAATGGCTGCTTGATCCCGTCGCTTGGTGCAAGGAGGAGCAACTTCTACGCAAAATCTGGAGCTAAATTGACAGTTCGAGGATGCAGACACCAGATTTCAGCTCATGAACGTAAGGGGCACAAAATGGGGCAAGAAGATCGGATGGTAATTATCAGGATTGCCCAAAAATAGCTAAGGAAGATAGCGGGACCTGTCGACCGGAAGCCCACAAAATGGCGGCATCTGGACAACAGCGTAATGTAGGAGAATAACGGACCGTAGGGCAAAATCCTTCTGCCCTGATACCTCCCCGATATCAGAAGGTGGGTGACTATGATCAGCGGTGCATAAATTGTGAGGTTTCAAGGATCCAGTCGGCTAATACAAGCCGTTTATGCCTACAATGCCTGACCCTGCAATGGTGCCTGAAGGTCTCACCAGTCCGTATCTCATAACACCTACGGCGCTGCTATCTCGATCTAGTGCATAAGGACCTGCGCTTGCCTGCAACCACATTTCTAAAAAGCTCCTTCCTCTGCCGACAAGGGAAGTAGGCATTGCACCCAAACCTGCAATTCACAGAGAAGAAGAGGCACGCCTGAGCTTAAAATGGCGGTGAGGCTCCCATGATCGGGAGAGAAACAGAGCGCATGTGTGCTGTTGCGCTCCTGCGACTATCTCACTGCTCTATCGCGCGGCCTTACCATCAAAAGCAAAGGTGTCATGAACAAGCTTGTGCATCCTAATGCTCAGTTTCTGATCATATACGCTGCACAAGCCCCAGAAGCAAAGTACTTGTGAGCGCTACGGAGGTTCCTGTGCTTTGAAGCAGGTGTAGCAGTGCTCACTATTTTACCATCGCTAGTGCTACAGGAGGGTGCGGGGGCACCAAGCACCCAGAGTATTTCCTGTTTCTTGCCACTTTATTATCAGTATATTATCAGTATATTGCCAGTGTTTTGCCACAGATGATAGGACGGAGGTGCTGCTGGTATTTCTGATCAATCATAGTACCACCATAGTATCACCACCACGTACCACCAAGTACAACCACAAGCCCCCTGAGCAGCCTGTGTAGCCAATATCACCTTTCCAGAACATGCCTGATCTCGTCTGATACGGAATATTGAAGGCCTGATTCAGAGGTGACCTCTATGCGAGACTATATCTATTGGGGGCAGACACTGTGTAAGCTACTCAAGCTAAGCATACAGATATTCTCACAACGTCCCATGTAACTTGTTTGTGCACTGGGGATACTGCGGGGTCTCTTGATCGTCTGCTTCTACCCACCAGCTTGCTGGAAGAACTAAATCCCATACCGGCCGACTTTAGATCCTCCATAGGTCCCAGGTCCCGATGCAAGATGGCTGACAAAAAATCTAGAGCGCTAGTTAAGAAGTCAAAAGCCGAACCGGCGGTCTCAGACTCTCCAATCAAAGCCAAATCCGATATCAGCAGTACAATGGACATGATCTTAAGGAAACTGGCTGAAGTACATGATTTGGAGAAATCCACTAAACAAAACGCAGACTCCATGCAACTGGAGCTCTCCGCAATCAGAGCAGACATGAGCACAATCAATTCAAAAATCACTGATGCAGAGCAGAGAATAAATGACGTGGTAGATGTAGCTTCCCAGACTAGCAAGGAAGTATTACACCTCCTTAGACATCACATGTGATCTTAAAAGACAGACAGCTGAGTTGGAAGACTGCAACAGGAGAGGAAATATACGCATTTTTGGAGTTCCGGAGGGCTCAGAAGATGCAGCGGGATCTTGCGGTGCATTCTTAGAAACCTGGTTACCCATGGTCACTGGCATAAAACTCCCCTAGCCTTTAGAAATGGACAGGGCACATAGGATTCCAACGTTTACCTCCTCAAACACGAAAATGACTGGTCCAATGATCTGCAAACCTTTGCGTTTTCAACATCCTTAACTTCGCTAGGAAAAACCACCAAGTCTCATGGGAAGGCCATCGGATAAACTGCTCACAGGACTACTCAAAACAAACGGGTAGACACAAGGAAAGGGTTTCTTCGACTGAGAGATAAGCTAAGAGACAAAAACATCCAATTTTCCTTTGCAGGCCTGACAAAATATAGAATATTTGAAAATGGCAAGCCGCACTTCTTCACAAACCCTAAGGAACTAGCAAGGCATTGAGAAGATTCCCCGGTACAATAAATGGAACTCCTTGCTGGAGCCTCAAACAAAATGAAGTCAGGACATCCTTTGACCTAGAATAGCTGCTGTTCCCTACTCCTGTACTGAGCTCACTGACTGGGCATGTTGATGTAAAGGTCCATGGTTTACACACTGGTACCCTAGCATGCTTGATAGATTGTAATTTAGCATGTAACGGGATGTGGGAACAAGTTGGTGAGTACGTTTGGTGAGTGGTTCACCATTAATATATGTGCTCCAGCTTCCTAGCTTGCTGGTTATAAATATCTTTGCTTATGTATTAGACGCTGTATTCTGCAACAATGGTTGGCTCAACAGTCCATGTTTCTCACAAACATTGAAATGTCATGTTTTGCTTTATTGTTCTCCGAATAGGATCGGAGCTGGTTATTAAGAACCTACAGGTTAACACGAGTTATACGACTGAACACTTTGTACAGGTAGCATTTGCTAAGGTTAATGTTAAGAGTTAGCACTATGTCAGTTGTTTTAATCCAGATTAGATCAAACCTAGTTGAAACCCTCCTGGTTACCAGTTGATGGACCTGCCGTCGCAGCTCCTACTTTCAAATTCATTTGGGAGTGGCGGGAGGGAGGGGGAAGGTCAGGAGGGACTGGGGGGGAAATATGTGGTTGTTTTCTTTTTATTGTATGGTCATTTTATCCTTTATTTTTCTAAACATGCAGAAATGACAGGTATGCGCTACTCCAGGTACAAGCTCAGGGTCAGGGCCCTTACGGTCTGCAAAGATAGAATTCCCTACCGGCTGACTGCTCCCATGACATTAGGTACATTACGGAGAGCTTTGCGAAACGTGTCTCACAATAACACTAAAGATATGTTTCCCCTTGTAGCCAATATTAAACCAGGCAATGGTTCAGACTAAAAGTATTGTAGAGGATCTCAATATAGTTTCCCTAAATGTGAAGGGGCTCAACCACCCTATTAAGCGTAGGAAATCTTAAACTATCTACAAAGGGCAATATTATTTTTCTCCAGGAAACGAAACTCTTGGAGGAGGATGTCAGCTTTATCAAACATTACTGGATTTCCCACATATTCTGTTCATCAGCAGATCATAAGAAGAAATGGGTAATAACTTTTAAAGCCAGAAAATAGAATATTACACACGCATGATGATGAGGGAAGGATGTTAGTCACACACTTAAAAATAGGGGGAGGACCTAATTCTAGTCCTCAATATTTATGGCCCTAACTCCGACGAGCCCGCCTTTTGGGAAACGATCTCAGATACCATAGGTAGCTTCCCCCAAGAAGAACTTGTCATAGTAGGTGGGGACTTCAATCTGCTTCTAGATCCTTTAATTGACCGCCAATCTAAATGTAGATATCAAATCACCCGTTCCCACGAGGTTCTTCAGAAAATTTGCTCCAAATTTAATCTCAATGACACCTTGCGCCTCCAGCACCCAGACTCGCACGAGTATATGTTTTACTCAGCCCCGCACAACTCATACACTAGGATTGACAATATTTTAATACCAGGCCCCTACACTCATCCTATTGACCAAACGGACATTGCCCCAGTATTTGTACCAAACTAGCAGGTACTCATCCCACACTTCCCCTCAAACGGTGGAGCTTTAAAGAGGAGGTACTTTCCGACCCTGCGGCTAGAGAGACAATAGAGAATGCTATCCACGACTATATCACACACAACGACCTTCCTGATACAAACCCTTTCACCTTGTGGAATTCGCTTAAAGCAACCATGAGGGGGGTACTCATTGGGATTAAAGCAAAAATGTATGAGAAATTAAATTCAGAATTAAACGCGCTAGAAAAAGAGAATAAACTCTTAGACACCTTACATGCCCACGCAATAGATAATAAGGATTTATTAGACCGATTAGTAAAGAAAATATATGAATGTAACAAAATTGTGAGTAATCGGGTGGGGGTGTGTGAATCAACAAATTCAAAGCCTTCAAACTCTGCGAAGGAAATAGAGTGGGGAAATTATTAACCTCATACCTCAAACACAAGCAGAGACAGTTCACTATCGCCTCCATGAAAGATTCCACCAATATAATCCAAACTAAACAAAAAAAGATCCTGAACGCTTTTAAAACCTTCTATGAGGACTTGTATAAGAACAAACAAACTGTAAACTCAGAAGAGTGTACCACATATCTAAAGTCTGTAAATCTTCCAAGTTTGTCAGAGGTAGAGGGTGATGCTTTGGGTAAACCCTTCTCAGTTACAGAATTAAATAACGCAGATCCCTCAAAAGTAACAAAGCCCTGGGGCCGGATGGCTTCTCAGCTTCCTTTTAAAAAACATTTGGAAAGTCTCTACAACCAACCCTGTTAAAGGTTTTTAATACCATTGCCAAGGAGGGACGCACACCCAAATCGATGAAAGAAGCCAACATCATTGTCATTCCCAAAGAATTGAAAGACCCCTTATTACCTAAAAGCTATAGGCCAGATTCACTGATTAAGGTTGATTGCAAAATCTATGCAAAAAGTTTAGCACTAAGACTGAATGGGGTTCTCCCTAAGTTAATCAGTAATTCCCAAGTTGGATTCCTCAAACACCGTATGTCTAATGACAACACAAGCTTATTGTGTCATATACTTGAACAAGCAAGGATGAAACCTGTTCCCTCTATAGCCATCACTCTCGACGCAGTAAAGGCGTTTGACATAGTCTCGTGGTCATTCCTTAGACATTGCATGTTGTCTTTTAACTTAGGTATATTAATATGGTTATGGCAATGTATACAGCACCAACCACATGCATCGCGATAAATGGAACTTTATCGGATGCTTTTACTCTTGAACAAGGTACTAGACAAGGCTGCCCCCTTTCCCCTTCCCTCTTTCTCCTAGCCCTTCAACTATAAATACAGGACATGAAACATAATCATGAAATAAAGGGAGTATGCTTGAAAGATTTCCAGGTGAAATTGGCAGCTTACGCGGACGACAGTCTCACTGAGGATCCGGGCTTGTCCATAACAGCCCTGATGCGTACCATAGACACCTTCTCGTCCCACTCCGGATACAAATTGAACAGGGACAAATCCGAAGTTAAGCCCCTCAACATCCATTGCACTAGAGAGATATTGGGTGACTCGGGCCTCACCTGGCAGCCAGGATTCATTAAATATCTAGGGATAGAATTCGGCTGTAATATCTTTGAGTCTCTACAAAAGAAGGAATCCATCACTCTGGGGAAAATTAAAGACCTCCTAAACGCATTGGGCTCCAAGATTTATCAAGTGGTGGGGTCGAATTGAAACCATCAAGATGATGATTACGCAATTAGTGAACTACCTAATAATCATGTTTCCTCTTACATTGACGGAGGAGTTCCTACGTAAGCTGGAAATTCTTATCTCCAAGGTTTTATGGCAGAGGTAAAAGGTCAAGATTAGTCTGAAAAAACTCAGACTGGACACGTCCCTTGGGGGAGTAAACCTAGCTGAATTTAAACTGTACTAGACAGCATTTTTAGCTAAACAGAGCTCGTACTGGTTCGCTCCACCAGTGGGATATACTCCAGTCTGCTAGATATTGAGAAATCACTGATCAACAACCTGTACCCAACTGCTCTATTTACTTCCAATTTTATGAGTGTCTCCTGCTCAAAATCCATTGTTAAGAACACAAAATGTGCTCTACTGAAAATAGATAAATAATGGGCATCAGCGTCAGACAATCACAATTAGAGTCATTGTGGGACAACCATAAGATTCTATATAGGGGGAGCACACTACACTACACCGCATGGATAGACAAAGGGATAATCTTTCCATCACAATTAGTAGAATCAGAGTATCCCATTACCTTCAAAGATTTACAGTCTAAATTTAATTTAGGCTCCATGGAGTTCTACAATTTCTTAAAAGGGAAGGCATCACTAACAAAGGTTAAACTACTGCCCTCTTCCCCTTCTCTCCCACAATACCTAACAAAGATAAATAAATTGGGTCACAAAGTGTCCTGGATTTACAAACTACTCCGTCCAAAATGCTCAGGCCTTAATAAGAACCTTACCTCCTACTGAGAATCACACTCCTTTTCCCAGATCTCTGAAGTGGTCTGGTCCAAAAGATGGAAATCTGTCTTTAAGAACAAAGTCTTGCCAGCCCTTTCCCAGACACAATTTTGGCTCCTACATTAAGCGTACTGGACTCCAGCTCGCCTACACCTACATAAGATTAGCGAGGATTCCAGATGTTGGAACTGTAAGGAGGAGTTAGGGGACCTTGCCCACCTGCTACTATACTGCAAATGTGTAAAACCTTTTTGGGTTAGTATATCCGACTTTATTTCTAAACTAGTCTCATGCTCCCTTAAAAGGGAATTTTCTACACTGATTTTTGACTTGGTCAGGGTGGAATCCTTGAATGATAAAGATAGTGTTCTTTTGAATCTCCTCCTGATAGCAGCAGTCAATGTTATGTTAAATGACTGGAAGGACAACCAGAAAACGGCATTTAAATGCTGGTTAAATTGGGTCTTTCAACTCGGAGGCGCTGATAATATTACTCTCAAAAATATACACCATGGAAACCCCCCATCAGACATATGTGGGATAGCCTTGATATATACTTTAAATCACAAACAATGCCATAAATGACACCCCCAAAAAGGGGCGTAGGCTCACCGTCTGTCCATATCAGAGTAATACCTGTATGCTAACTATTTTCTCCCATAGGGTCCCAGCAGCGACAGATCGCAGAAGTACTTTAGTAGATGTTTACCGACAATGTACCATCTGTATTATTATTTACTGTGAATGTTTAGGATTACTTTTCTTTTTGAACTATGTTCAGCTCTGCTCAGATATATTCAGGACCCTAATAGCCCCTCATTCATTTCCCAAGTACCTGTCATAGGGTATGCAAGATAATGTATGTAGGTAAGAGACATGATGTCAACAATATTTTATTCACCTTCATGTTGGGTTCTCCATTATCATCGAAGCATGTTTAATTTCTTTTTGGTAACAATGTATGTATATCTGTGCAGTTTATGTTTATTCATTTGTGTAAAACAACCATTAAAAATCTTTTGAACACTAAAAAAAGTATATGACCAAATCAATATATTCAATATACGATTATTAAAATAGTAACACTGGAGCGTAAAGACCAGCTTACAGGTTTGGGTCCCCTAGTTTAGTCCAAATGATCACATTTGTAGGACTGTAGTGGTAAGCACTTGTCCTTGGGACTGATATTTCGATAGCACTGGCAGGGACCAGAGGTGGTGCTGCAGTGGTCGCCTGAAAAATATCTTAGGCCCCGGAACATTATGTTACAAATTAAGCACTGCTTGTTCCTTAGTGAACAAGATAAAGGTGAACCAAAGAGAGGGATGACTAGGTCCTTTCACTCTGTGCCTGGTGACAAAACAGGTTCTCTGAGTAACGTAGGGAAAACTCTTTTCTAGTTATTCTTTACTACCAGACCTTAGGCGTCCATATCATTAGCTACTGGGGACCATGTCACATATTTCCGAAAATCAGAAACTTTACATACACAAAACTTTGCAAATCCAGTGAACTGCTCCCATTAATACGTATTACTCTGCTCTTCGATCTTAGTCCTTCACTGTCACCAAAAAACCTTCAGTTAAAAACAAAATACAGTTCAGCTTAAATGGAGATAAACCTTAGAGACTGAGTACAAGAGTACAACATACAGTTCAGCTCAAATGGAGATAAACCTTAGAGACTGAGTACAAGAGTACAGCATACAGTTCAGCTCAAATGGAGATAAACCTTAGAGACTGAGTACAAGAGTACAACATACAGTTCAGCTCAAATGGAGATGAACCTTAGAGACTGAGTACCAGAGTACAAAATACAGTTCAGCTCAAATGGAGATGAACCTTAGAGACTGAGTACCAGAGTACAAAAAACAGTCCAGCTCAAATGGAGATGAACCTTAGAGACTGAGTACCAGAGTACAAAATACAGTACAGCCAAAATGGAGATGAACATTAGAGACTGCGTACCAGAGTACAAAATACAGTTCAGCTCAAAAGGAGATGAACCTTAGAGAGGGAGTACCAGAGTGCAAATTACAGTTCAGCTCAAATGGAGATGAACCTTAGAGATGGAGTACCAGAGTAAAAATTACAGTCTAGCTCAAATCGAGAGGACGCTTAGAGACTGAGTACCAGATTAAAAAATACAGTTCAGCTTCAGCTAAAATGGAGAGGAACCTTACAGACTGAGTACCAGAGTATTAACAACAAGAAAAACTGGGGGTCTATCTTAAGAGCTAACGGTAGCTCCAACAAGCTAAAAAACCCTAACAAAGTGAGTTAAAGCATGTCGCGCTAGTGAATGTATCTATGCAAAATAAATCACAGGAAACCTATATGTACAGAACCGCATTTGATTGAAAGTGAGACCCATTGGAATCCCATCAAAGGTTTTGTAAAGATCAAATATTCTCATTTGGTCATCCAAAATGGGGTGGTTTGACTCTTGATCATCGAGACCTTTCCATAGCCCACTCAGAGTTGGATCACGCCTCCATTCACTTGCTTGACCATGAGATCAAAATTACAATGGGACCATGTGCAATGCAAAACAAATAATTATGTGGTGATTTTAAAATAGGGTAAAGAGTCAAAGAACAAGAAGGGGGCCCTTCTTGCAGTTATATGTGAAAGCTGCTTTCTTTGCACTGTTCTTGTTTTTAGTTAGGGAAATGGCAATACTCATTAAATCACCACATAATTATTTGTTTTGCACTGCACATGGTCCCATTGGAGATGAACCTTAGAGACTAAGAGTACCAGAGTTTATGGTAAGCAAATCAGATAAGGCTATGCAGTAGTAGGCAAGTTTTATCAATGTAGTGAATTAAATAGTGGTGGAGCTGAAGATAGTGCTTTTTTAGGCTGATTTTGATTCCCACCATCACACCCCCACCCCCATGACTGCAAATCGACGCGTCCATGTAACAACGTAATTGATGTTTCCTGCAAATTACAAGTTAATGACTTCGTCACAATCCTGGCTTTTGGCCTGGATCGATATCGGGAAAAGACAGATCTAAAGGGTTAGGCACGCATAGAATACAGGTGTGGCAATACTTGGTAAAAGAGGGAGAAAGACACGGTTCATACCTGTTAGACCTGTCTGGCTTTTTGGCGAAGTCCCTCCTAATTATTATTTATTTTATCCCCTTTTTGCCCCTCATACCCTTGATACTTTTTTGTCTACTGACTTTTTGTAGGTGTTGGCCAGGGGGATAGGTGTTCTTTCTCCCCCTCATAATCTTTTACCTCAGGCCCAGAGGCCTGTTCTGACAGGAAAGTTGGCACCACCTAAAATGGTGGCCACCAACTGCCCCAACTGTCACACACAGAACTTGGCCATAGCCTAACATAGGGCATTCTAGAACCTTCTGGTCCATTCTGGACCACTGAAGGGCAGCCTATATAAGGCGGAATGCGGGGCAGCCATTTTGTCTACCTGAGAGAGTCAGCTGGAGGACAGGCTGTAGCTGAGGGTGGGAAGAGGTTAGACTTAGGGTTGTCCTCCTGGATAGGGAAGCTGCCTTACTGAATCACCTCACTATCCCCTCTGGGTTATCTGTCCTGACCCCGTTGTTGAAGGATACTGGAGACCCTGGGCGCCTGTCTAATCCCTTGACTGGAAGAGTAGGGAAGTGACCAGGAGAAGGAGACTGCAGCCCTGAAGAGTGTAGTCCTCTGCCCAGCATAAGGATCCTAAAGAGATTGGTCCAGCATAAGGATCCTAAAGAGACTGTTCAGCACGAGTCCCAACTGAAGTGGGGCTAATCCTGGTGCCCCCTCCCCTTTTGCTCAGCTGTTAATCGGTAGCTGACTGACTTCTGGGAACCCCCCTCTGCGCTACACCCCCACCGTGCCCCTCTTGGTACCTGTGGCAGTGGAGCAAGGAGTCGCTCTGCTTAGGAGCCGGCGTGTGAGAGCTGAGGAGCGGAGGCGGCAAGCTGACAGGCCGTTCTGCCCATTACCGGCGCGAGGCGAGTGGCGCCGTGACAGAATAAAGCCTGAAGATCCTAAGGTGAGGAGCCGATCGGCGGAGTTCCCGGACTGTTTCCGGGTGGGCGGAGACAAGAAGAGGCGTCCCCTGCACAGCGCGATCTCCGGTGGAGAGACACTCTCTCGACGCGCATGCCCAGTGGAGCCGCCGGGCGTGGTGAGGAGAAGCCGGCGGTTGAGGCGTGAGTAACCCAGCGCTTGCCTGCCCAGCCCAGCCTCGTCTGAGGAAACCCCGGGAACACGAGCGAGGGGCTGGGCGCCAACAGCGGAGTCGTCCCTTGACCAGGGATTGTTTGGAAATCGAAGATTACTCCACGCCAGCGCCGCGTCCCTAGACCGGGGATTGTTGATAATTGAAGTTTCCCCACACCAGCGCCGAGTCAGCAGTGTGCTGGGCGTGGAGTGGTGAGATCGGCGAGTTGAACACTTAAGGAGCCCCAGAACAGCAGCGACGCGTGGAGACTGGGAAAGCATCGTCTCCACGCTACAGTAAGGAGAACGTGGGGGTAGTTTCACTCTGACCATTGCCCTCAGTTCTGTAGAACGTGGGGATAGGTTTCTCTAAACAGTGCCTTCAGTTGTGTATAGGAGGGGGGGCCTGCTGAATAGGAAAAGGTTAACATGTCATCTTAGTGACTGCTAATGCCCATGTGGAATTCTTGTGGGCTGGAAACCTCACCGTGCCTGCTTAATTGTTAGGAGGGTTAGAGCACCACATCGTTCCTACACTTAATTAAATATGAGGATCTGAGGTAAAGGTACTAGAGTTGTGAAGCTGATAATTTTAGTTAGCAGTCCTGCCGGATCTGTAGCAACTGCCTGACCATATTGAATTGAATTTTCACCTCCTAGAAGGAAGCTGTAACAGCAAAGTTTAACTAAGCATAGAGCTTAATGAGGCGTTCTGCTAATTCTGTAAATGTGATGATTTGATACTTTTGAAAGTGCCTTTATTGATTCATTGACAAGTGTATTGTATTGTTGAACAGAGTAACATCTCAGGAAGTGGAATATTGATTGGAGGAGAACTGAATGTTGTGCACTGAAGAAATTAATTGATAAGTTGCTAGTAATTCAAATGATATAACTGCTGATTCTAAAGTAACCTGTAATGTTATATGCTATATAAATTTTGAGAACAAAGAGAACGTTTTTTTTATAAAGCAATACGTATTTTCCCACATTTTTGGTGTAGTGTTTTCTTTTTGAGTGCTATTGCGTGGTTTTACTTTTGGGTGGTCTGCAACCTTTACACAGTGCCTCTGATATGCTAGTCTTGCCCTAGGCCAGGCTACCCGAATTCCAACATATTGGTGCCTAGCGGTGGGATTCTGACTTGGTTGCAGCTACTCACTAGTAATTTGACGTAATAGACCAAACCTACACCAGGAGTTTTCTCCTTGCGGCCCTCCCAATTAGTCTTTTTGATTTTTCTAAATTTATTCCTGGTGGTGGGTGGAGTTGGCTTTAGGTTGCCCTTGCAACTCTGAAATTTCTGGTGTGTATCTAGGTTTGCCTGACTCACAATGGAGTTCGCTGTGGAAAACCTAGAGGTCTATTCCGTGTCACAATTGAAAATGTTCTGCCAACAAATGGGGGTATTTTTCAAACATGGTGCCAGGAAGGGGGAGCTCCAGACCAGTCTTAGGGCTTGGGTGGAGGCACACCAAGGAAAGAAGGAGGAGGATGAAGAGGCCGACCAGGACACGGTGGGGGAGGTAGAAGAGTTATTCCACACTGAAGGGGAAAACTTACTCACCGGACCAGTGTCCTACTCCAGAAGGGGCAGTAGCATCTCTGGGGGAAGCCTAACGGAAGCCGAGCTCACCGATAGGAGGGAGAAAAGACAGTTAAGGTGGGAGTTGGCTAAGTTGGAGCAGGAGAAAGAGGAGAGGAGGATGGCCCACGAGTTTAGACTGAAGGAACTGGAGCTCCAAAGTCTGCGACGGGGGTCCTCTCCTAGTAGGAATGGTGGCAGCGAACCAAAGGAGTCAGCCAGGGAGACCAAACCTCATTTACCAAAAGACCTGATAGCAAGCTTCAGTCAGGGGGACGACATAGCAAAGTGGCTGGCTGCTTATGAGGTTTCTCTGAGGGTTCATGGGGTGCAGGAGAAGCACTGGGGGGGTGGTTTGTACAGGTACATGCCTCCTGCTGGTCGGGATACCTTGCTGGCCCTGGATCCAGAGGAACAAACTAACTACCCCACCTTGAAGCTGGCGTTGTTAAGGAAGTTCGGGCTTACCCCAGAAAGGTACCGACAGAAGTTCAGGGGGAGCCACAAATTGAGCACTCAGAACTGGGTGGACTTCCTTGACTACGCCAGAAAGGCCTTAGAGGGTTGGGTCAAGGGCAGTGAGGTAAAAGATTATGAGGGGCTGTACGATCTATTTTTGAGAGAGCACCTCCTCGAGAAATGTTTTCCCGAGCTGCGCCAACATCTGGTGGACAGCAAGCTGACCAATCCCCGGAAGCTTGCAGAGGAGGCGGACATCTGGACAAGTACCCGGGTGTCCTCCAAGGGGACTGGAGGGGTATCTCAAAAAGCCGGACAGGGCGCCCCCCAGAAGAAGGAGGGGGGGGAGAAAAAGAAAGAGTTCTCTAAAGGTCCCCAAAATAACTTCCAAGGGAAGGGAGCAGGTTTCACCTCTAGGGCAAACCCGCCCCGAAACCCTAATCCTGGCCAAAGCCAGCAGCCCAGGGTTCTCCACTGTTTTGAATGTGGTGGTGTTGGACATTATAAGGGGGATGTCAGATGCCCAAAGAGACCACCCCCTCCCACCGGAGGAAAGTCACCGAGAGTAGCTAGTGTAGCGCTCGGGGAGGAGTTGCCCTTAGATAAGGGGGGTGAGTGGGCGGGTGTCACCTTAGTGTCCCTGGGAGAGCGGGAGATGGTGCCAAAGATCCAGGTGCCCCCAAATACTACAAAGTATGGGCAATGGGTTACCATCAATGGCGAGAGAGGGGAGGCTCTGAGAGATACAGGAGCCAGTATGACTATGGTGAGAAGTCAGCTGGTGTCTCCAGAGCAGGTTGTTCCTAATGTACTCCACCCCGCCGCGATGGCTGACGGCAGAATGGGCCACTATCCCGTGGCTGAGGTTCCCTTTGAGTGGGAGGGGGTTGCAGGTTCACTTCGAGTTGCCGTAAGCCCTGCCGTGCCAGTCGATTGTCTGTTGGGGAATGACATGGAACACAACACTTGGAGAGAGGTGGAATACCGGACGCATTCTGCGATGCTGGGTACACCTGACTGGGCCTGTGTCAGCACACGGTCTGCGACTGCCCGGAGAGGGAGTTCGCCTGGGTTGGAGCCTGGAACAATGGCCCAACCCGCTGCTAAGAAGGGACAGACCCGGAGACAGAGACAGCCTGCTCCGGCTTCCACACCCCATGAGACAGATCGGCCACCTGCGGTGGTGGACCAGGAGTCCGTGGAGGGGGAAGTAGACTCTCTGGAGGATTTGCCCATCCCTGCGGAGTGGCATGTGGAGGGAGGTCCTACCAGAGAGGACTTCTGTAAGGGGCAGAGGGAGTGCCCCACCCTTGAGGGACTGAGGCGACAGGCTGAAGCCCAAGCAGCAGGTGATGTTACGGGACATTACCATATTTACTGGGAGGATGGACTCCTCTACAGTGAACCCAAGGTACCCTTGCCTGGTTCATCAAGGGCCTTGGTAGTCCCGCAACAGTACCGAGCCTTTCTTTTGGAATTGGCTCATGCCATACCCCTGGCAGGACACTTAGGCCAGGACAAGACCTTTGCACGGCTTGTCCTCCACTTTTACTGGCCTCAGATGAAAGTGGCGTCCAACACATACTGTAGGATATGTGTAACCTGCCAGGCCAGTGGGAAAACAGGGGGGAAGCTAAAAGCTCCCCTGGAACCACTTCCAGTCGTTAGCACCCCCTATGAGAGGGTGGGCATCGACATTGTAGGGCCTTTGGATCCACCAACAACAGCTGGTCACAGGTTTATCCTGGTACTGGTGGATCATGCCACACAGTACCCAGAGGCAATACCTCTGAGGACAGTCACTGCACCTGTAGTGGCAAGAGCCCTAATGGGAATCTTTACCCGAGTGGGATTTCCCAAGGAAGTTGTGTCTGACAGGGGGACCAACATCCTGTCAGCTTACATGCGGGCAATGTGGAAGGAGTGTGGAGTGACCTACCGGTTCACCACTCCTTATCACCCCCAGTCGAATGGACTGGTTGAGAGGTTTAATAAGACCTTGAAGGGCATGATCAGAAGTCTGCCCGAGAGCCTGCGGAGGAAATGGGATGTCCTCCTACCCTGTTTACTCTTTTCCTACAGGGAAGTGCCCCAGAAGGGAGTGGGCTTCAGCCCCTTTGAACTTCTGTATGGGCACCCTGTACGCGGTCCTCTCAGCCTGGTGAAGGATGGTTGGGAGAAGTCTCCCAGGAAACCCCCCCAGGATGTGGTGAGCTACATGCTGGCCTTCAGGAGCCAAATGGCAAAGTTGTGGAAGCAAGCTTCTGACAACTTGGAGGCCAGCCAGGCAGTCATGAAGGAGTGGTATGACCACAATGCTCACCAGGTGGAATTGGAGCCTGGACAGAAAGTGTGGGTGATGGAGCCTGGAGAGCTTAGCGCCCTCCAGGATCGCTGGAGAGGCCCCTTTGAGGTGTTGGAGAAGAAGGGTAAGGCCACATACCTGGTGGACCTTAAGACCCCTCGACAGCCCCTACGGGTGCTGCATGCCAACCGACTCAAGCCCCACCATGAGAGGCCCGAGGTCATGTTGATGATGGTGACTGACGGGGAAGAGGAAGCGGAAAGCGAACCTCTCCCAGATCTCTTTTCGTCCCAAGAGAAGGATGGGTCAGTGGAGGGAGTGATTCTCTCTCCTACTCTAACTCCTGAGCAACGGGAGGATTGCCGCCAGATCCTGGAGCAGTACTCTTCGTTGTTCTCCCTTGTCCCAGGAAGGACCCACCTGTGTACCCATGACGTGGACACAGGAGACAGCCCACCAGTGAAGTCAAAGACCTACCGGCTGTCTGACAAGGTGAAGGCTAGCATCCATGGAGAGGTTGCCAAGATGCTAGAGCTGGGAGTAATTGAACCTTCCAACAGCCCTTGGTCCAGTCCGGTGGTGCTCGTGCCAAAAGCCGCACCACCAGGCACCACACCTGAACTGAGGTTCTGTGTGGATTACCGAGGACTGAATTCAGTAACAAGGACTGATGCTCATCCGATCCCTAGGGCGGATGAATTGATTGACCGGCTAGGAGCTGCCCAATATCTGAGTACCTTTGACCTCACTTCAGGGTACTGGCAGATCTCCTTGACAGATGGAGCATGGGAAAGGTCAGCCTTCTCCACGCCTGAGGGACACTACCAGTTCTGTGTGATGCCCTTTGGGCTCAAGAACGCCCCTGCCACATTTCAGCGGCTGGTGAACCAGGTCCTCTCTGGATTGGAGAGTTTCTCTGCTGCTTACTTGGATGACATTGCCGTCTTCAGTAACAGTTGGGAGGACCATCTGCAGCATTTGCAGGCCGTTCTCCAGGCCCTGAGACAAGCTGGATTGACCATCAAAGCCAGCAAATGCCAGATTGGGCAGGGGTCGGTTGTGTACCTTGGACACTTGGTGGGTAGGGGGACTGTGCAGCCCCTACAGGCAAAGATTGAGGCAATCATGGCCTGGGAACCCCCCAAGACACAGACTGAGGTCCGAGCTTTCCTGGGCCTCACAGGATACTACCGTCGCTTTGTGAAGGGGTATGGCACTATTGTAGTGCCCCTCACAGAGCTCACCTCCAAGAAACAACCTCGACGGGTAGTTTGGACGGGAGCTTGTCAGCAAGCTTTCGAGAAATTGAAACAGGCAATGTGTGCGGCACCGGTCCTGAAGGCCCCAGACTTCTCCAAGGAGTTCATTGTCCAAACAGATGCATCAGAACATGGCATTGGGGCAGTGTTATCGCAACTGAATGAAGAGGGCCTGGATCAACCTGTGGTCTTCTTATCCAGGAGACTGCTTCCCCGGGAACAGAAGTGGAGTGCCATTGAGAGGGAAGCTTTTGCGGTGGTGTGGGCTCTGAAGAAGCTGCGGCCATACCTCTTTGGCTCGCACTTCCTGGTTCAGACTGACCACCGACCCCTTCGTTGGCTGATGCAAATGAAGGGGGAAAATCCCAAGTAGTTGAGGTGGTCCATCTCCCTACAGGGAATGGACTTCCGGGTGGAACATCGGCCTGGAGTGGACCACGCCAATGCAGACAGTTTCTCCAGGTATTTCCGCCTTAGTGATGAGGACTCCCAAGGGGTTGGGTAGTTCTCCCCACTTTCAGCTGGGGGGGACGCGTGTTAGACCTGTCTGGCTTTTTGGCGAAGTCCCTCCTAATTATTATTTATTTCATCCCCTTTTTGCCCCTCATACCCTTGATACTTTTTTGTCTACTGACTTTTTGTAGGTGTTGGCCAGGGGGATAGGTGTTCTTTCTCCCCCTCATAATCTTTTACCTCAGGCCCAGAGGCCTGTTCTGACAGGAAAGTTGGCACCGCCTAAAATGGTGGCCACCAACTGCCCCAACTGTCACACACAGAACTTGGCCATAGCCTAACATAGGGCATTCTAGAACCTTCTGGTCCATTCTGGACCACTGAAGGGCAGCCTATATAAGGCGGAATGCGGGGCAGCCATTTTGTCTACCTGAGAGAGTCAGCTGGAGGACAGGCTGTAGCTGAGGGTGGGAAGAGGTTAGACTTAGGGTTGACCTCCTGGATAGGGAAGCTGCCTTACTGAATCACCTCACTATCCCCTCTGGGTTATCTGTCCTGACCCCGTTGTTGAAAGATACTGGAGACCCTGGGCACCTGTCTAATCCCTTGACTGGAAGAGTAGGGAAGTGACCAGGAGAAGGAGACTGCAGCCCTGAAGAATGTAGTCCTCTGCCCAGCATAAGGATCCTAAAGAGATTGGTCCAGCATAAGGATCCTAAAGAGACTGTTCAGCACGAGTCCCAACTGAAGTGGGGCTAATCCTGGTGCCCCCTCCCCTTTTGCTCAGCTGTTAATCGGTAGCTGACCGACTTCTGGGAACCCCCCTCTGCGCTACACCCCCACCGTGCCCCTCTTGGTACCTGTGGCAGTGGAGCAAGGAGTCGCTCTGCTTAGGAGCCAGCGTGTGAGAGCTGAGGAGCGGAGGCGGCAAGCTGACAGGCCGTTCTGCCCATTACCGGCGCGAGGCGAGTGGCGCCGTGACAGAATAAAGCCTGAAGATCCTAAGGTGAGGAGCGGATCGGCGGAGTCCCCGGACTGTTTCCGGGTGGGCGGAGACAAGAAGAGGCGTCCCCTGCACAGCGCGATCTCCGGTGGAGAGACACTCTCTCGACGCGCATGCCCAGTGGAGCCGCCGGGCGTGGTGAGGAGAAGCCGGCGGTGGAGGCGTGAGTAACCCAGCGCTTGCCTGCGCAGCCCAGCCTCGTCTGAGGAAACCCCGGGAACGCGAGCGAGGGGCTGGGCGCCAACAGCAGAGTCGTCCCTTGACCAGGGATTGTTTGGAAATCGAAGATTACTCCACGCCAGCGCCGCGTCCCTAGGCCGGGGATTGTTGATAATTGAAGTTTCCCCACGCCAGCGCCGAGTCAGCAGTGTGCTGGGCGTGGAGTGGTGAGATCGGCGAGTTGAACACTTAAGGAGCCCCAGAACAGCAGCGACGCGTGGAGACTGGGAAAGCATCGTCTCCACGCTACAGTAAGGAGAACGTGGGGGTAGTTTCACTCTGACCATTGCCCTCAGTTCTGTAGAACGTGGGGATAGGTTTCTCTAAACAGTGCCTTCAGTTGTGTATAGGAGGGGGGCCTGCTGAAAAGGAAAAGGTTAACATGTCATCTTAGTGACTGCTAATGCCCATGTGGAATTCTTGTGGGCTGGAAACCTCACCGTGCCTGCTTAATTGTTAGGAGGGTTAGAGCACCACATCGTTCCTACACTTAATTAAATATGAGGATCTGAGGTAAAGGTACTAGAGTTGTGAAGCTGATAATTTTAGTTAGCAGTCCTGCCGGATCTGTAGCAACTGCCTGACCATATTGAATTGAATTTTCACCTCCTAGAAGGAAGCTGTAACAGCAAAGTTTAACTAAGCATAGAGCTTGATGAGGCGTTCTGCTAATTCTGTAAATGTGATGATTTGATACTTTTGAAAGTGCCTTTATTGATTCATTGACAAGTGTATTGTATTGTTGAACAGAGTAACATCTCAGGAAGTGGAATATTGATTGGAGGAGAACTGAATGTTGTGCACTGAAGAAATTAATTGATAAGTTGCTAGTAATTCAAATGATATAACTGCTGATTCTAAAGTAACCTGTAATGTTATATGCTATATAAATTTTGAGAACAAAGAGAACATTATTTTTATAAAGCAATACGTATTTTCCCACATTTTTGGTGTAGTGTTTTCTTTTTGAGTGCTATTGCGTGGTTTTACTTTTGGGTGGTCTGCAACCTTTACACAGTGCCTCTGATATGCTAGTCTTGCCCTAGGCCAGGCTACCCGAATTCCAACAATACCCTAGCACAATACCTCGTGAAGCCACTGCAGGTGGGAAGTTGAGAGTCGTGAAGCTAGGAACTGAGCGATGGATGTAAAGGTATATAAAGATGAAGGTCCTCTGTGGCCTGTTGCAGGCGAGATGGCGCCCACATGCCTTTGATTTGTGCATGTATGGTAATAGCCAGATAGCACAACAGCCATATAGAAAATGAGTGGAAACTGCAATCCCAGGCAAATAATGATAACCTGTTTTAAAATACTGCTTTATATCAGAGTTTGTGTCGTCACTAAGGACTGTGATAGTTGTCAGGATTACCCAATTTAATGACTCCAGAAGACCTGACATGACTTGTTGGGATTCAGAGTTACAATTTGCAGATTACACAAGAAATCCTGGTGAAATTAAGACACCCAATCACTCCCAGGCTGCAAAATAATAAAACAAGATATAGCAGGAGGGATGTCTGTGCATTATAACCTAGCCTCAAGATTCTCAACACTTCAAAAAGTTTCTCATCCTCATCAAATGTTTGTAATGTTTAATGTATTTGAGAACCAAAAAGGGTCACTAAATTGATCTCACATGGCTAGACCATGACTTTGAACAGAGGATGATCGCGTCACTGAGTAAAAAGTCGTTGTTTTTACTCGTACTGAATTAGAATCACTGGTAAGTACTTAAGCACAGCAGTAGGGAGATCCAAATGGAAGCTCTCTGCACCAATGCTCTGAAACCTTCACTTGCTTTGTGGAGACAGGGTTGATAATCGAGTTAGATGGATGGAATAGACACCTATTAAATGCTTTACTCAAACATCGTTTTTGTCGATAGATGTCCTGTAGAAGGGGGAAGTACCCACATGTGAGACCGATATCGTGCATTTTGTCAAGTTCTCCATCGAAGGCAAGTGGCTGAAATATTGATATATATACGTAAACTCTTTTCTAAAATGTTCTATTTCTTCTTTTGCCTTCATAGGGAAAGATCCAACACCCTCCATGCTGGGCCTCTGCGGCTCCCTGGCTTCCCTACCCAGTTGCAAGTCTTTGGCCAGCCTGAAGTCCAGCGAGTGTCTGATGAACGATAGCAATGAAGCTAGTCCAGCCCTCAGCCCCAGCTGAGACCCTGAAAAACCATGCAAGGGGGAGGCGCCTTTGTTCACCAGGGACTCTGTAGCAGAGGCTAGAGGAACTGGCCTTAAGTCAATGGAAGACAATAAAGTAGACATTCCCTGCACTCAAATTCGAGGTGGGAGATGCCAAGCAGACCTACTGAGCAAAAGGCAATGCCCCGTCTATTGATCCAGTGCTGACCACATCGAAGAAGAAAGACTGGAGAGCAGTGCAAGCAATAGAAAGGCAGTATGCCCGCCCCACACAGAAACTCCGAGTGGTGTGGGTGAGTGGCAAAGACAAGCTACAACTGTAAAGGAGATTAGGAGGTGTCGCAAAAACAAAGGGCAACACAGTCCACAAAAGACTAGTCCATATCCACTTTTATATAGCCCATGGAAAGAGAAGAGAAAATATAATGCAAAACTCTGGTTGGAATTGGCTGAAGTTCTACCCCATGAAAATCTGTCATGTGATATTCCAATTCATCCTGTTCGAATGAGACCACTGATAACTAGAACACAGAATCTGGAACAAGACAGAGAGGTCATGTGATATTCCTGGTCTCTTATTGGAGCAGGGATCTTTTTCTTCAACTATCATGCACTAGATAAATTATCAATGTGAATCTCAAGCCCTTCATCCTCTCATGGTACTTGTTACGTGTTGGCTTCTCATGGGCTCAGAAGCCAAGATTAAATAGATGTGAAAAGATTTGCCAAAATTGAGGAGACACATTTACAGTCCCATCTCAGTCCACTGATGATGCATCTTACATCCAGAGTGGCAGAGACAGAGTCCAACCTTCAATGAAGGTGAAGATAGGTTCGGGTATCATCCTACTAGACAGGGACTGATTTAGTTGATTTAATATTCTTCAAGAAACATCCACGACCTGTGCACAATCGTAGTGGCAAACTGTGTCCTACAACGACCCCAAAATGCAGCAACGCTTAATTTTGCAGTTTTTATTGTGCACATATTGTGTCAGTGCTTGGCTCTCTGCCAATTGCATTACGCTCAGAAGACAAGGACCATTCCACCCACAGACAGGCAACAAATATATGAATCACTTCTAGAATGTCTACCAGGAGTCAGACAATCTCATTGGCTAACTCTTCATTTCCAGCAAAGGTGAACATCTGGACAAAGAAGATCTAAAGAATATCTCCATTGACATCACGAGTTGAAGCAGCAAAACTGCAAGGACCTTTCCTTCTGAATGACACTGCCAGTGGTATGACTCAACCAGCTCATCACCAATGCCTTCCAGAGCTGCTGTTCCAAAGCTCCTTCGCTTTAGATTCTATCTGATTCTATGGCTACAAACATTGCAGATGACATGTTGTTGGTTTCTGCTGGGAAGACTACACATGAAGCAGCCGGTTTAATTTAAAGGAGGACTATCGGCAAACCTGAAAATGTATCTCAAATACCATCTTACAGTGGTACAGAGGTAGTACAGAGGTGTTCAAAGCAAAATAGTTGAAGATCTGAGTAGAGTCCTCCCTTGTTCATATTATGCAAGAGCCACCATCACCACATTTCAGCCACCTCAAGATCAAGCACTAAAAAGGCATGGAGTCTAAACTTCTTTCTCGCTCTCTTCGTCAGTTCTGATGCCCACTCAAGTGCATTGTGAGAAAGTTCTTACTGCTCTGGGGGACCACAGGCTCAATTATTGTCAAACCAGGTACCTTTTTTTGGCCACTGGATTCCTACTTGCTTCTAGAGAGGATCCAGTTTGCAGTGTGCACTATGCAGAAAAGAAATAAATATATACAAGGGAAGAAATAGCTGCAATTGTGTCGACCTTCCAAGTAGTACTAATGCAATGACTTTCCATCATCTGCTATGCAAATTAGATTTTAATTGTTTAAACAAGGTATATTTGACAACTGCTACAGAAAATGTATGTCGACTTGATGATTTTAAGGCAGTCCACTTGCCTGAGACAGCCCATTTTGCATGAAATTTGATAATCATCTGCTGACTTTGAACTGTTGTTACCAAGACCTGACTATAAATATCTCTTCTTAGATAACAAATTCCAGTTTGAAGATGTTGAAGAAAGGTGTGGAACGTTCATTGAGTCACAACCAATCGTAGCCTCAAGTGTAAGGCTTTGGTGCATTCATTAATCACAGATACAATTCTGCATTATATGTTCATTAGAAAACCTAGGTAACACTTACAATGCTACAATCACTCTAGTGCACATCTTCATCTAGTTGCAGCACTGGGTCACATTTCAACAGAAACTACTTCGCTCACGGAAAGAACATCCTGAATTGTGACAAATTAGTTCCTTTACATTCCACAAAACTATACCAGATCTTAGCAGTAACCTGTATATGTGTTTGATGTCCCCCTCTCACCTTTGGCACAGGAACCATAACTTGAAGAGCTTAGGATTCATTAGCCACCAGTACATACTGCTGCAATATTTCTAATGTCTAAGTAAGCATGCCCATTGCTAGTTCCTTATATGAGCCTTTGCTGTCTCAGTGCAGTGTTTATAACATTTAGCTAATTTCTCACATAATTTCACAATTTATTTTAGACCAGATTTGTGCACTTTTTTTTAAACATAATTAAGGCACACACTACCTCAGTGAAAGGTCTATTAGTTGCAGTATAACAGATGACCGGTTTTGCACTTGTTGGTCCTCATCAGTGAAGTGCAGCTCGTTAACGTTCTTATGTTTTTTCTTCCAAGAATACATCTTAATTTCTGCAGCCGAAAAAATAAAAAATCTGCTTGGTATTTTGTAACATCACTGGATTCTGCATGTTTCTTCAAAAGACATAGTATTTGCAGACATGTTGTGCCACCTGAGCAGTAACCAGCCTGGGTGATATCGGCATACCCCCTTCTTAAGCTGGTCTTTGTATAAGTGGATGTTTCTCCCTACAACCCTTTCATCTTGATGGACTGAACTCGTGGGTAAACACATGGCTCCGGGGGCAAACACTGATCAGACGGACACATAAAGGATTTGGATGCATAAGTGGTCCTTCTAAAAGACACCAACAAATGCATACATACTGCCAATTATATTGCCAATTATAGAGGAAGAGCTTCCTTTGTGACTTGAATAAACGTTCTCTTCGATTCAAAGTCATGTCCGAGTTATTGTCATTGGTTGTTGCCACTCTTTCCGGGGATTATTTCTTCACAGTTGTATCCCATCGGTATTCTAGTAGAGCCAGCTTCATCCATGGTATGTCCTGACGCCATGTGATCTTCCCACCAGTGGTTTCCAGTACCGGGAGCATCTACAAAGCAGCATCAACTTCACCTGTGAAACCCCTCACCAGTAAGAGTGCTAACCTAATAGTGTTTTGCCTGGTCATAATAAATAGCTACTCCTCACAGCAGCGACAGACACTTCTAAATAGTAGCCAATTAATGTTTCACAAAATGGAGTTTCTCCACCGATGTGGGCGGGGCAGGTCTGCTCTGATCGCAGAGCAGTGGGAAGGAATGGTGGGCACTCTGTAAGGTGCGCAATTACTGTTTGACCGGCCCTCACAAGCTGGCTAAACAGTCATGCGCATTTTGCATGTTCTCCACCCAGGCTGCATTACAGCCTGGGTGGAGAACATGCCCAGGCCCCCATTCCCTGGCTGAGCACCGAACCACAGCACTCAAACCAATCACAATGCTGCAATTGGCTATGGAGAGCTTGGGAGTCCGGGACCCTCCTGCTTGCACAGAAGCTAGGAAGAGGAGGGAGGAGAGGCGGCAGCATCAGCAGCGGCCGGCCGGCCGGCAGGTAAGTTATTTATTTATTTTAAACCCTTCACTACCCTCTTCCCCTCCCCACTGCTGCTTTTCAGGAGCAGCTGCCGCTGGATGTTCTCCAGCACAGAGTTCATAGTGTGAAATCCTTGCGCCAGCAGTGCAACCTTCCACCCGCCAGTGATCACCCAGAGGGTCTTTATTCCACGATAGGTCTGTCAGTGTTGCAGCAGTGTGACTTTCTGCTAAGTAGTTTATGTCAGAGCTCAGGTAGCGTGTGTTGATCAGCTGTGTTCTGTCTCTACTTCAGCAGTGTGAGCTTCCATGCCAGCCTCTGGTGCAGTGCTACAAGCAGGCGCTAAAATCACCCAGGGTAATATTGAACCCCAGTGATGTATTTCCCTCTTTGGCTCCAACACTTGATTTCCAGTTTTCCCAGCAGGAATGTTTGAGATACGCAAACCCATACTATCCACCACACTGTATTGGCTACACAAATTCTTTTATTTAATACCTGGAGGAATCTGCATGGTCAAAAACTCAGACTGAGCACAATTTTTCTTTATCTTGCGAAACTGGAAGCAAACACAGTTTGCACCCAGTTTCAAGATTACCACAGCACTTGTAAGGAGGCCATAAGAAGTGGCTTGACCGAGCACAGACACAGCAGGCTATGCTCTGCTATGTCCTGTTATTACTTCAGCAATTTGGGCTACAGCCCAGCACTGTATGCCTACTGCACCAAGCAGAGCCCCCAAGTATATGAGCAGTGCACTGCCTCAAGGCTCGTTAAGAATGGCTCAAAGTGGAATACTTTAATGAACAAAATCTAACCCCCGTAGCGGGTGAGCAACTTGACGTGATCAGCCTGATACTATTGCCTGGAGGGTATCAAGTCATGGTCCCACATTAATTGCTGTGCCTTTAGTGCTGGATACAAAAGACCTAGAAGGTGATGAAGGGGTGCTGGAAAGTGGGCTACCTGCCCCCCGCCCCTAGAGGAGTTTCCAAAACTTGGTTAATATGAGACTCTTAGGAAAATTATGTCTATGTTATGGAATATTTTGAGTTTGGCCAGCCAATGAAATGACAGGCTTAGCTTACCTGAGTGGTAAAGAGTCCACTTTGCTGTCTAAAGGAGATTTATCTTCAGTGTGGAGGTTACCAGCATGCTGAAGGTGGAGGGATCATTTTTACTAAATTGAATTTTAATTCTATGCTCAAGGGGCATGGGCCAGGCCACTGGTCCCATTCACAAAGCAGCAGTGAAGGTGAATTGAGAGAGCCGGTATATCAAGGTAGGTCACAGGTGAAATTGAGGGACTTGGCCCGCATGTAATGCTTCCTTCATGAGCTGGACACTGAATATATGAGGGCCTGTAAGCTTGATATTATATTTTTTAATGCAGTGCTGCACATGTGAGTCACACGGTAATACTGAAGTGTCTAAAGTTCCATTTAAACAGGGCCATACTGCATTCTTAGAATGAAATGGGGGGGGAACTTGTTGCACTGCATCTGCACATAGACTTCTCAGGGCTGCAGTTGACTATATTGAAGGGAAATAATGAGACTTTATCTGATACCCAGGCTGGAATAGGCAATGTATTTGTGAAATAATATTACTTAATATACTTTTAACACCCACTCTGCAAGTTGACCAGTTGGTAGACTCTCTGGGAGAGGCACACTTTCCTAAGTTATTACCTGAATGGACCGATTACTCGCTGTGAATTTAGGGCTTTTACTAGGTAGGCTCTGATGTATTCCTGATACACATCTGATAAGTACAACAGATTGCCCATTGCACAACTCCTGGTTCTGTTGAACCAGGCTCAGGCAAATGGGTTGCTTCCCCTGACAAGGGCTGACATGGTTATGGTGGACCCCAAACCTGATACAGACACTGTAGATAATTCCTTCTATGGTCCAGTCGATGCTGAACTTGGACTACAAGATTCTTGCTAAACTCTGGGTCACCAGAGTAAACATGGTGGTACACTTGGACCAAAATGATTTCATCCCTGCCTGCAACACTCCCATCCAACCTAAGACGATTGTTTCCCCGTCGTGTAGACAGTATTTTGCCTTAGTTGAATCCTTTTAGCAAGGCTGCAACCTGGAGGAGTATACTCGCTAGGCATACCCATGAAAAACTTTGACATATACTTTCCTGGAGGACTTGGGCAGGTGCTTCCTCTCCCCTGATGTTACATGCTGAGGATTGTGGGTGGTGTCTGTAGAGGGAGGCAAGAAGCCTGTACTAAGTGGCTTAAGGCTATACACATACTGTGCCTGCGTACATGTGGTGTAAGGGGATCATGTCGTAATGTTAAGTGGAAGCATCATCTGACATGAAGTGCTACATAGATAATAGTGGAGAAGTAATTGTACCTATGCAATTGAAGGGACCGACTATTCATTGTTACTGTGCTTTCAGTTGTTTGGAAAATATAATACATTGCATATAAAAAAAGGAATGTCAAATAAGTTTGGGTAGGTCACTTGTGAATCTACTACGAAGTTATCAGGGCTACGAAGACGCAGTTGCAGGTCAATAACTTTACCTTTTCTATCTTTGGGGATCCCATAGATCCAAATGCAAGGACACTACAAACCGAATTATACCAAATGCTGCAGAATCAGTAAATGGGGCAATCCTGATAACCGGGGACATGTTTGCTTTTTGTTTTGATCTATAAAGATGCAAACTGATTAGTACTTTAGGAGTTTTACCTCTATCCAGCAAAGTTGCAGTTTGACTTACATCGACTCTAAACAAACTGCTGATACATCTGTCTCTGATTGGGAAAAATGTTGAGGGACGCCTTAATGATATCTTACACTGAACTCGTCTAAATAACTAGTACTTATTCCCACTTTAACTAACCTTGCCTTACAATGAGTAAATACTTTGCCATTTGGAAGAATGGAAAGTAACACAGCCTTTGCAAATTCTTCTACGTGAACAAAGGGCAGTTGTATGAAGGTTTGTGGATAGAAGATATTCCAAAATCTTGAACCATGATTGACTTTTGCCGAGAAGAAGCACCTTCCCCTACCGTTTACCCCATTCCAGAGGTGCAACATCCAACCTCCTCGACGAGCAGCAACTGCCGCTCTCAGAATTCACCCATAGAATTTCCCTTGCACAACAAGCTGTGTTCCGGAGCCTATGTATCTATTCAAAACAGTTTTTCCCTAGCATTGAGACCTGAGCAACATGGCTGATGCCCGGTGGAGATGCTAGACAGCGAATGAGGAGATTGGCCCTGGTTTCCCCCTCGACCATCAACTACCCAGCCGGACATTGGACACAGTTCTTCCTCGACTCCCTGCTATGGCTTCTTCCTCCCCTCCTTTCCTACAAATTCTCTCAACCTCGTTTTTTTACTGTACCTTAATACGCTATTGTAACCGATGTAATTTGTAACACAATGTTGCTCTGGTATAGAGCTCTGATAACTCCGGGTCTAGCCAGCGCTATATAAACCTTTTTAGATGTACCTTGTAATGCAACCATCTTCTGGTTAAGCGCTCTGATACCTCCGGGTCTAGCCAGCGCTATATAACCTTCTCAAATCAAATAAACTAAAAACTGGTTTTCCTAAACGCTGAGACCTGAGCCATCTGGCGGATGCCCGGTGGAGCTGCTAGACAGCTAATGAGGAGTTTGGCCCCGGTTTACCCCTTGGCAGTCACCTACCCAGCCAGACATTGGGCGCAGTTTCTCCTCGTTTCCCCACTATAACTCCATCCTACCCGCCCGCCTACGAATTCTTGAAACATTGTTTATGTGTTCTGTACCTTACTCGGCTCTTGTATCTGATGTAACTTTTAACGCAACGATCCTAAATGTAAAGCGCTCTGATACGCTCTTGGGTCAAGTTTGCACTATATAAAACGTTATAAACAAATAAATAAATAAACTACAAGAACACCGCATGGCAAAGTGAGCAGTCACCATCTTCTAGGCTTCCTGTGTTATGAATGATGACTTAGGGTTGCCCTCCTAAACAGTAGTCACCCCCCCTAGGAACATACGTCTGGTGCACCATCTTCATGTGACATGATAAATACTGACGAAAGATTTCTTAGACGTCGGACTACCAACAAGCTCTACCCTGCATCATCTCATATATGGTAGATAGAAATCATTTTGCCTCTAAACCAGTGTATGAGAGAAGGCTGATAGTTCCACTGTAGGCCTTGAAAAGAACTCCTACCCAGGTCAGCGTATATTCCCTTCCCTTCCCTCTTGGTTCAGGTGCGAAGATCCAAAGCAAATGTTCTGTTCAACCTATTGTTGATTAAAGAGCCCAGTGCCTTCCGCAAACAACCTGAGGTTCAAGTGTCATGGAAGAAGAGTTCCTGCTGCACTATGGACCTGTCTATATTTATGTTCATGGACAAAATATGGTTATCCATGGATATGGTTTGTGCTTTTGCAGCACATTTAGTTCTGAGGCTAATCCAGTAAGCAGCACCAATATGACATGGAGGTAGTCGTCAAGGTGGCTCTTTTTCGCCCTTGGAAGATTGGTCAGTTTTACCTCACATTATACTATGCAAGTGTGCTTTAAATGTGGCATTATGGGGATTCAGATCTTTGAGAATAAGCTTTTGGAAATTGTACACAATAATGGAGGCAATTGCCTTATCATATTTTGGCTGTGAGAATTTCAGCCTAAAAGCTACTTACTGCTGGAGTCAGGAAGAATGTCATTTGAGCAGGAGAAAGATGTGGCCTTTGTGGATGGATGGAGAAGGCCAGGCAACAGTGTAAAGTCATGGTATCTTACTCCTATTTAGGTCAACGTCTAAGGAAGGGCGAGTTGGGAGTTTTGTAGGTTGATGGAGACGGCTAGGTGCTGATGAAGAGTCATTGAATGTGGCAGATGGTCCATGGTGAATACAAGGAACACCGCCTTTAGCATCCAGTCATACAAGTGCAGTAATATGTGGACTCATGACAGAAACCACAGAGAGCATATTGGTGAAGACTCACTGAGTGGTCATAAGGCCAAAAGGCTGAACCATAAACTTACTAGTGCTGAGAACACCCCGTGCTGATGGAATTCCATTGGTTCCCCTAGGAAGCCTTATCATCTTCAAAACTAGCTGGATCGTTCACATAGCTAACATAATCAGCACCCCCACTTATTTTGCAGACAAGCTCCCCATCTCTGTTGGTTCTAGGCACACCTGCGGCCAGAACACCATCAGACTTCATATTAAGAAGTGTGAAAAAGAAAAAACAAGGCAGCAGGCATTTTCCATCTATGCACACACGATCTGGAATGACAACCTTGGGGTTCACAAGGACTGTCCCAAAGCTGCTCTAATTTAGGAAATAGTAGAAGATCCACCTCTTTAAATGACAATACATCACAATTCATTAACCATCCACAACCCAGCTTCTCTCTGATTAAGTGCGGACTTTATGCTGGTCTTTGACCTTGACCAGTGCTCTGCTGTGTTTTGGCTAGGTTCACACTGCAGAGATATTACATACATACATACATATATACTGCAAAACAGAGAAAATTCCTATGAACCAACAGAATTGAAGATTACAGTAGGTGTCCTACAGATCCGAGGACACCAGCCAGTCATGTACACCCATGGCCACAATTTTCTGACTCATGGGCACTATTGTGAAGATGTTGTGACAAACAAAGAGGTTCAAACGTTTTAGATCGAGAATGGGCCAGATACTACCTCCCCCTCCCACTCATTCTTGGGTACAAAAAACTACAAAGAGTAAACACTTTAGCCCCTCTCCTCCAATGCCTCTTTGTGCAACAGAGTGAGAACATCTGCCTCCGAACTAAAGGAATGTGTCAGAGTATTTACTTACCTGATGTGGGCAGTGAAAGGAAGTGGACAGAAATGAAATGCTGTAGCCTTCGCAGACAAACTGGGGCACCCTACAATGCATTGCGATGACCTCCAAATTGGCCACAAAAGGAGTGTCTCTTCCCCCAGAAGTATTGGTTGATAAATGCATCCTTGCAGAGCCACACCCAGCAGAAAGTGGGGAGGAGACTGGAGTTCCTGATATCATTGGCATCCTTCCTTCTAAAGCATCTCTAGAACTACAGTGGGGTCTAATCCAGCTCTGATAGTTGGCCCCTAAAAATCTTCTGAAGTGGCAATATTATGAATTCAAGCAATCCTTCCATCACTTTGCTGTTGCAGCAGCTGAGGCCCATGTGCGACGGGTATGCTCAGACATGGGTAACATGCTCACTGTGCCATAGGACTCAAGCTACATCCTACTGACGAGCCCATGGTGAAACCAGTCTGGGGTTGCTTGTGGTCCCTTCTGGAGGGGGCCTTGCCTGGCAGTTTGAGATGGACTGTTGCCAAGAGGAACAGGATCACTACTGATTTTCATAAGGTGGGCTGTTGTCTACAATGGCATTGCAGGTGAAAAACTAAGAACTGGATGGATTGCATCCCTGAACGATTATCATTGACTGAGATTAAGGCAAGCATTCTATCACGTTGTTGTTGTTGCAGTTGAGGGCTTAAGTGCAAAGGGTGTGCCCTGACGCGGGTCCCTTGTTCACTGTGCCATAAGACTCCAGCTATATCCTACTGAAGAGCCACAAGATTGACAAATCTGGTTTGGGGTTGCTTGTGATTGCTTTTGGAGGGGATCTTGCCTGGCAGTTCAGGACGGACTATTCCCATGAAGAGCAGGGTCCGAGCTGATTTCCATAATGCTGGCCTTGGACTAGAGTGGCACGGTGGGTGAAAATTGATGGGCTGGAATGCGACCCAGAGCAATTATCAGTGTCTGAGAATAATTCAAACATTCCATCCATCGCTTTTTTTTTGTTGCACTTGATGCGATAAAGTGTAATGTTTATGCCGAGACTTGGGTCCTGTGCTCACTGCATCATCGGACTCATGCTATACCCTAATGACGTGCCCCATATAAGGCAAAACAGGTCTTTGTTGCTTGTGATCCCTTCTTGGGAGGGTTTTGCCTGGCACTTCAGGACAGACTGTTCCCATGAGGAGCAGGTTTGGTCCTAATTTACATAAGGTGGGCGTTTTTCTGAAGTGGCATGGTGGTGAAAAATGATGGACTGAAATGTGGCCCAGATTGACAGCCAGTGGCTCAAATTAATTCAAGAATTCCTTCCATTGCTTTATTGTTTTTGAGTGCATGAGACACACCTCATGCAAGTCAGTGACCGACTTCTGTTTTCAGTCGCAGTATAATTTGAAATCAGCTGTCTTCGGCGGTGATATAGTTCCACAACACACTGGATTTTGTATGCTTTTCATGAGTTTTTGGATGACAAAGGAATCTGGGAGCGGAGCTCCAGATGCGCAGCCAAAGACAGAGATAGAAACAAACAGATGTCAGTGCCCAGGGGTGGTGCTTATACGTGGCTCAGCTCTGTCACTTCTGGGGTGGTATGGGATCAATGGAATACAGCACAGTGTCACCTGGCAGCACACAGGACGATAGCAAGAAAAAGGTTTGCGGATCCAGAATGTAATCTGGGGAGTATTCTAAGGTGAAGAATCTGCAGTTAGAAGTATCCATAAATATTTTTAAATCTGTTCCTCAGCCCACCTGCACACACAGGAATATCCTGAAGGTTCTGCATGTAGGAAGTTCCAGAGATAAAGAAGTGATAAAATTCAGCTTGCCAGATGATCTACGGTCACATTTTTGCAATGATCAGAAATACCGGAGGTGAGGACAGCTTCGTGGAGGACCAAGTACCCCTGGTGCAGCCCAATATTATCATTGGTTATCCCAATATCCAGACTATGAAGGATCTTCACTTGCAGAGCCTGTTGCTGGCTGATCTTGCCTGCTGAGGTAACACCTGAAAGCATACCTTCCAGCTCTCTAGTTCCATGACATCAGAATTCTCAGCTCACAAATGTGTGGTGCAATGCTTCTAGTAAAACATAATAATTACTGATGGGATTAGGTTTATGGAGTGGTGGGAACAAAGAGAGAAGGCCAATAAAATGTCACCTAACATCTTTGGGCATCAAAAACATACTTGTACAATTAATCTAGGGCACGGTCACCCATAGAGAGGATTACAGAGGTATCTACCAGTACTTTTACATCATTTACCTTCTTCCATAGAGCTCAATGGCTGAACTGAGCCACTTGAACATTTCCTACCATCTTCAATGATGGCCATACGGATATATGTTGATACCACGCATACTTTTAGCACGCATACCATTACCACGCATTTTTTACAACGCAGGACCCTTTACCACGAATACCTTTACAACGCATTACTCTACAACGCAGGTACTATTACAACGCATACCATTACAACGTAAGTATAGGTAAGTATATATTTTAAAATAATGTAATTAACAATAAATTAAATATTTTAATTAATTAATAATTATTTTTTAATTAAATAATTTAATTAATTATATTCATTATTATATATTAATTTCTAAATATATGTTAACAATACCCCTGTACCCCAAAACCCAAACCCAGCCCTGAAACCTAAAAATACCCCTGTACCCCAAAACACAAACCCAACCCTGAAACCTAAAAATACCCCTGTACCCCAAAATCCCAACCCAATACCCCTAATAAATGTTTTTAAAAACAGATAAACTTACCTATACTTACGTTGTAACGGTATGCGTTGTAATAGTAACTGCGTTGTAGTGTAATGCGTTGTAAAGGTATTCGTGGTAAAGGGTCCTGCATTGCAAAAAATGCGTGGTAATGGTATGCGTGCTAAAAGTTGCGTGGTAACAGTTACATACCGGCCATACAAATGCTGCTGAAAGGATTCAGTGATTGAAGGAAGTAATGACAATCACAACCCTTCTGTTGTGACAGTAGCCAGAGCGTAACTTGAGCTGGTGGTTGCAGATGGGGATACAGGTACTCGATTTTTGAGAGCTGCACTTATTTTTCTTCAACATGCTTTGATCCAGCGCGAAAGAGAGAGAGGAAAACACAAATGCGGAATAAAGAAGGAAGAGAAAGACTAAAACAAACTGTGAAAAGCAGGGATTAAAAAGAACCTGCAAGTGTGAAAGAGAGGCAATGAGTATTTTATGGTGGATTAAAGAGGAGTGAAGTGTAAAAAGGCATGCAGCCTTGGTATCCAGCACCTCAACCTTTATTAGGGCTATCTGCAGGTCTAAGAGTAAACTGTGGGTCCCGGCCCTTATTCTTTTACAAATTAAGCACTGCAGTAGGCCCTATCTATTTGAAAGAGCCCTAGAAACAGATTTGATTAGGTCAAAACTGGGCATACAGGTCTATCTTGCAGGTGGCTGCTGTAAAACTTTGAACTCTGTGTCCAGCAGGGACAGAGGAGCAAAAGCAAAGAGAAATTTCAAAGAAGCAGATTTTACCCGAAAGTGGAGTGTGCATCTCCATAAATAAGGCTAATCCGGGACTTAATACCCTGTATACCAAAGAGCAAGGAGTTCCATCGAGTAGGAACTCTTGCCCTGAAAAATCAAAAACCTTATCTCCAGATGCAGAGACGACTCATGAAGCACAACGCAGTAGGAAGAGTCCGCCTGACTCCAAGGTTAAGTTTGCCAACTAATTCAAACAGAAGTATCTAAACAAAGCTATAGTGATGGTGTGGGTCTAAGGTAGGAACTGACAAAAACAATGTCTGCAGTGTTGAAAACATCATATAGCATGCTTGGAAAGTTTTGGAGATGCGTTTGAGGTGGCCAAGAAGATGGGAAATCCAAAGGGAGCTGAAAAAGAAAACACAATTTGTAAAGAAATCCCAAAAGCAATTAGTACACAACACCTTCACTGAGTGAAGAAAAGAGGACCGAAGAAGGAGCAGTGCGTGTGGGCCCGGTGTCAGTGGCATCTCCTCCGCTAAGGTGGAGGAGCATCGCCCAACTGATTTTAAGCAGTGTAACTAAAGGAAAAATAAAATTATAATAAATCAATGATATAATAATTTTATTTGTCCCTGCTGCTTTATGCCGGGGTGGGGGGGCTGCTCTGCTCTCTGAGCAGGACATGGGAGGAGTGGTTTGCCCAATCCAAGTACGCATGAATGTTTAACCGGCCTTCAGGCCAGTCAGTCTTGCACATTGCATGTTCTCCAAGCAGGCTGCATTACAGCCTGTGTGGAGAACATGCTTAGGCCCCCAATCCTCATCTGAGGGCCAACCCACAGCGCTCAGACGAATCACAAAGCCTCATTGCAGCTTTGTGATTGGTCTACGGAACCTGGGTGTTTCCTGGGTGCTTCCTGCAGCCCGAGTCCAACATGGAGGACAGACGCTGCAATAAGGTATGTTTTTTTTTTCAAATTATTTTTTACATTCCATCCTCCCCCCGCCGCCCCTGATTCGTGCCGCCCGCCTCTGTCTGGTATGGGTGCCTAAACATATTCAGGCATCCCTTTTTCCTATACATCTAATACAGTTGTTCACGTACCTGCCAATATTATTGCAAAGTTCATGCTAAAAGAACTAGCTAGGCTAGCTTGCATTCTTTGACTTAACCGGACACCACGCCTGTTAAGCGTTTCTGTTTTATATTGAAGAACATCTTTGCTCCGCCTTTTTTTAATAATCATGGAGTTCATTATCCCTTTGCTGTTTTGCACATTGTCTTTCTAACCGTATCTCCATGAATTTGAATTGTGCTATATTTAGATTTTAACAGTATACTCATTTTAGACAGTTTTTACCAATTGTACCTTCTGCCAGAAGAACTTGCACCTCTCTGGGCGGGTAACGGGGAAGGCTTGCTCTGCAGCACTTCCACTTGGCCAGGAAGTACTCAGGGGCGGGGCTACGGTCTAGATGCTGAGCAGGAGGGGAGATAAAAGCACGGCCGCAGAGTGGCCACGCAGCAGGCGCACGCAGCGGGTGCACTATTGGTGCGCCAAAGGCAAGCCTGTCTGCGCCCGTCCGTGCCTAGTGCCAGGCACGCTGCCAGTTGCTGCCCACACCCTGCATCTAGGTTCACCTACATTGGGGATTACAACAATAATGAGATTACAACAATAATGAGATTACAACAATCGTGGTAAGTGCTGTCGGAAGGCTAGTCCTAGCATTTACTCGTCTGTGGCACCTTTCCAGTGCCCTGGCGGCAGCTTCTTTATCCGTCCCACTAAACCACAATTGGTGTCACATAGTTTAAATCGTGCGCCCGAATGAGTTGTGTGGGATGAGGACAGTCCTAGGTACTTTAAATAATGCACATTCCCTTTGTAAAGATGCCACCGAGTTTGCGATGTTCGTTGAGGCACATTCTCTTGATTTAGCTTTCATTAGTAAAACATGGGGGGAGGCCTCTTCAGACCCAAACTTAGCAATGGCAGTCCCCGGTGGGTATACCATGTTCAAACAAGACCGGGTGGTGGGCTGGCCATAATATTTAGAAGTATGTGGAAAGGGACTTTCATCACCCAAAATAATGGGCCAACTTTGGAATCCTTACTGTTTAAAATTACAAAAGAGAACCATTATACTTTCAACAGCATCTTACTCTATCGTCCTCCTGGTCCGCGGCAGATTTCTTAAATACCATAGGCCGGTCCTTGGATGTATTATCTCAGTAGTCAGACTTGACACTTTTGGGTGATTTCAACCTTCATCAGACAGAGACACAGTACACTTTATTGATATTACAAACAGTCTAGGCCTCACCCGTCAGGTGACTGGTAGCACGCACTCAGGGGGACACCTGCCTGATGGAATGTTCTCAAATAATACGTTTTTACAATGTCTTCCATCTCTACCGCTCATCTGGTCGGATCATAAAGCTGTTATGTTTTCTCTTTCCTTCCACAACCTGCAGACAGAGAAATTGAAAAACAATCAGCCTTGAAGGGTCCGGCCTTGGAACAAGCTTGTAATCAAAACTCTTGAAAGTTCACTGACCCAAAATCCACCCAACTGCATAAAAACTCCTAATGCGGCAGCCAGTGCCTTTGAGGAATAGCTTAAGAGTTCAATTGATCAGGTGTTACCGGTTAAACTCATTACTAACCATGGACAAGACACACGGAACCCTCGTACTCCGAACATCTTAGACTTCTAAAACAAAAACTTCGCCACCTTGAAAGGAAGTTGAGATCATGCTATGAAACAAATGACAGAATTGCCTATAAACAAGCTCTGCTTGACTATAAAAAATCTGTGCATGAGGAGAAAATTAATTACTTTACTACAGCTATAACAACTGCAAAAAACTCCTCGAAGAACTTTTTTCCACAGTAAAAAAAGCTAAATGCCCTGAAGTGATAGACTCACCAATAAGCCAGTGCTTCTGTAACTCATTGGCCACGTTCTTTCAAGATAAAGTTAATGCAGTTTATAGTGACTTTTCCCAGTGTTCTTCCTAATAGATGTCTCCCTCCAGGGGCGGCTCTAGGCTCATGGTGGCCCTGGGCAGGGAGCGTAGGTAGGGGGCCCCGGAAGAGGGGGTCCGGGCGGGGCAGAGAGCCGAGGCCAGTGAAAAGGGGGAGGGGGTCAAGGTGTTTGGAAGCGGAACAGAGCTGGAGGCCGCCAAATCCCTGCCAGGGGCCGCCACGCAAATATGTATCTATCCTCAGAGGATTATTATATTAAGGATATATATTGGCGTGATGGCCCCTAGGGTTTGGTGGCCCTGCACAGGTGCACAGCTTGCACATGCCTAAGGCCGCCCCTGCTCCCTCTTCGGGGACAAAAGGGAAATTTCCTCAGCTACCCTAGACATCCGTGACCCCCCTGAATTATCTTTTTTTTCCTTCACTGACAATGTCATTAATCTCCTTTTACCACTAAATCTGGCTTCCCATTGGATCCATGACCGCCCCCCCCCCCCAAAATCTTTCACCTTCCACCAGAAGAACTTGCTTCTCATCTGTCTCCTATTTTCACCCAATGTTTCTTCAGGTATATTCCCTACCAACTGGAAACTGCTTTGAGAAGCATGCCTCTCTGGATGCCACTCAGTTTTGCTTAATTTCAGCGTCCAAACTGATTAGGCAGACAGTCGATGCAAGGGGCAAGGCAGCAGTTGTGCTGCTTGACCTCTCTGCCGCCTTCAATACTGTTAATCATCAAAAATTATTGGAATTCCTGGAGAGGATCGGCATTAAAGGAAAAGCTTTTGCTTTACTTAGTTCATGCCTGTCTGGCCATGAACAGTTTGTGGCTCTTTCGGAATTCAAATCACCAAACTTTTACATTGCCATGCGGAGTACCACAGGGATCTTCTTTGAGCCCCACCCTTTTTAATATTTACGTTGCTCCTTTGGCGAGGCTAATCAGATCTATGGGCTTCTCTGCTATCTCTTACGCAAATGATACCCGGATTGTGGTTTCAGTGACAGGCCCACCTTCAGACACAGCAGCACAGTTCCATACCTGTCTCCAATAGGTGGGGGACTGGATGGCCACTATCTGTCTGAAACTGAATTTCAGTAGAACCGAAGTTCTACTCTACAGCAGCCACACTAATTTCTGGTATCCGGCTTTGTGGCCTTCGGAGCTGGGCTTGCTACCTATTCCTACGAATAAGGTAAAGAATTTGGGAGTCACGTTTGACTCTGTGCTTTCCTTTGAAGGCCACGTAAACCAGGGCACATCCATATCTTTCTACACACTAAAATTACTTAGAAAGATCCTTCCATTTATTCTGGTAAATCTGCGGGAGTTAGTGGTCTCAATTCTTGTTTTATCTAGTGCTGACTATTGTAACGGTCTTTTTATTAACCTTCGGAAGAAATGTTTGACTACGTTGCAGATATTGCAAAATGCTGCAGCACGTCTATTGCTGAACATTCCTAACGATAAATCTGCTTCCTCTGCGCTCAAAGAGTTACACTGGCTACCAGTGAAGAGACGGATCGAGTTCAAGGCTCTTTGTATAACTTTTAAAACAATTCATGACAGAGGACCTGCTTTTTAAAACAGAATTTGCAGCCATACATCCCTGCTCGCCATCTTCGCTCAGCTCACGTTCACAATCTGGTAGTTCCCAGGTTCAAAAAGAGTTCCTGGGGTGGATGAAGCTTTCTGGTCGGTACGACCAGACTCTTGAACTCGCTTCCACTGAAGTTAAAAGATGAAACACGCCTGTTGGCCTTCAGGAAGGCGTTAAAGATGTGGCTTTTTAATATCTAATGTGGTTTTAAAGCTGTCCGGTATTTCCCGTATGCTTAGCTAGCATCTCGACATCTCCGGGTGGATGTTTCTCGCTTTATAAATTTCTTTTTCATTTAATTTCAACTGAGGTGTAAAAATGGCCACATTCAGAGAATCTAACTTAATTATAAACTGTGTTTTATTAATTAAAAGCAGTGCTCAGCCACTGTATAGTGCTGCTTTTTTAATAGTCTGCTTTGATCTGGTGGATATATTTAGACTTCTGCAATACACCAGCCAGATAACTAATGTGGCCCTATGTCCTCCCAAAGCAACACAACCCTGATGGAACTCCCAGAAAGACACATTCTATGAAAGGCTATTGTTCTAAAAAAGCACATTCCACTGAAGACACACACCCAGATAAATGAATTCGATGTGTTGTAAATAGCCCAATTAACATTATTATGGGGAGCCAAGAAAAATTTTCCATTCTAGTGCTAGCGCATTTTAATTTCACTGATGAAAGGAGCTTTACCTTTGAGTAGAAAGTATGATGTTTCATGTTTATTTTTCACGTAAGTGCGAAAGGCGTTTAATTTTCGGCTACTTACTTTTCAATCACCTTTTGCCTGCTCTCTTAAGCGTCAGAAACTGTTTTGGGACGATACTGATAGGCAGATTGCTGTTTGCTGATCTAGACATGTGATATTATTTATATAAACACTAGATAAGTATCTTTATTGGCTTCTGTTTACAAAGCTGTGTTTAAGCGCCCATTTCTCGCAGCTGCACAAGTTCAAGAAGGAATCCACGCTACAGTGAACAATATAAACCATGTGCATTTCCAAAGGGCACTCCAAAGTTTTTAGGTCTCGCCTATGCAGCGCGCATGTGCTGCATAGGAGGACATTTAGTCGTTGCGCTGCTCTGTTTGGAAGCATATACTAGTGCTTTTGGCAGCATCCAACTTGCGGGGGGAGCAGGGGCGCGCCACAAGCACGAGTATGTGCTTCCAAAAAGAGCAGACTGCTCTCCCTAGCACGCGCCTGCACCACTCGCGGGTTCACCTCCTGCTCCCCCTCTCTCTCACAATTAACTTTCGGGGCCGCGCTTGTGTTTCAGTGCCTGTTATAAAGGTTAACGTTTACTGTCCTGCATGATGTATTTGTCTCAAGTGTATACATTGCTCACGTGCGCTGTGTTTTAAGTAGCTTGCTGGTTGCATCAAATTCGAGAGGTCCGAGATTGATCACCAGGGACGTCAATTTAGATTGCTCCTTTCCTTCTGGCGTCTCTGCGTGGGGTTTCTAAAACACCATTGCTATCTTGTGGCACGTGATCGGTAATTCGGTGGAGAAGTGTGGCTCAGGGGTTAGAGGCGGCAGACCCGGAAGCTGAGATCGGTCCTGGACCAGGGTTCAATTCCCCGCCTCGGCGGGTCTTGGGCTAAAAATTCCATGGACTCGATAATTCTCGCTCCGGTGCCTTCTCGACTCACGGGTTCACACTCTGCGACTCTGGGCAATAGCTTGCTTAATCTCCACAACGGCCCCTCGCGGCGGGATGCCTGACTTTCACCTTGTGGATACCCGCTGGGGCTATCACACAGGGGAATATCAGGACGGGTTCCCTAAGCAAGCGCCGGGACACCCACTGCGGGTAGCTGTGCGCTATATAAGCTCAATTACATTTACATTTACATTAATAAATCCCTGATGATGTACGCTGGTATTCTCACTTTTAAATTTAAGATTTGCAGGTACTGAGGAGAGCGCCTGTCCCTTTAAAACACTAGTTGCAGTTAAATATCGGAAAACAGTACTATACTGGCTGCGGAATAAGGCAAATGCATGCAAAACTTTTGACTGAAACAAGCGCTAACTCCCAATCAAAAAGTTTCCCCATGACGCGAAGATATTTCAGATGTACATTAGCCATAGCTTAGTAGAGCAAGGCAGGAATTACTTGTAGCATCTCAAACATGCACTGAAATACTTTATTGTTTATTTTTAATAAGGGTACATGTCTTGAGAATGCACCATGATGCATTTGTGTGATTAGCTGTGGATCTTTCAATGCAGTTAAAATGTCTGCTGTAATCTGAGATGCCCAAACCTCACCCAATTTGCTTTAGATCGCACCATAAATTGAACACCTTCATCGTATTATATAAAGCTTGCATTTAAAAAGAAATCTTTAAAAAAAGGTTTGTGGCACGGGGTATATAATAAACATGTCTTTCTCTTGGTTGAAATATACAAGCTTACGTTGCTGGATGCATTAACTATACCGGTGTTATCAGAAAGGTTCTTTAGTTTTTTAATACTATCGACTGATGTGGTATACTTTGTAATGAGTCGGATATGCTGCTTTTTAAGTTTAAAACTGTGTATCAAACAGTATAGTTTGTTTATATTGAATTCCCTAAAACGCGTGGTTACTTGTGTTGGGAAAGCTCGTCAGAATAATGGTGATACAATGGGATGTGTCAAGTACAGACACATTTTGCTTCAGTATCTTGTTAGTCTTTCTGACTTTCAGGAAGTTTAGAAATCAGGTTAAACCCCAATTAGTCTCCTCTAGCTAAGTAGACCCAGACATTTACAAGTTTGAAGCTACTGTAAGGAGCCATAATCTCCAGGCAGTTAAGATAAATTGAAACCGGACAAAGAAATTAAATGTAGATGTGACATGCGAATCTTTGTCGAAGTATGTTTCAGCTTTTATTTTAAGTATTGCCTCTGCTTTTTCCCCAGGAGTGGGAGCTGGTCGTTTTAGGAAAGTTGAAATGGAATCTTGCAGCGGTTGCTCCACATGATTTTATTGAACATATATTAAACAAGCATTGGCATAGCCAATAGGTCTCACCTTTGGGGCCTTTTAAGTATATAGTTATGCAGCAAAATATCCTTACTGCAACAACATTAACTCTTGCATGTCTAAACACTTATAAGGTCCCAAAGGCGAGACCGATTGGCTATGCCAATGCTTGTTCTTAAAGTTGGCATCCAGCATTCTCCGAGGGAAGATCACCCGACCCAGAGTGGCACATGTTAGCGTGATCTTAAAAGATTATGGCTGAAGCAAGATGGTCTATGTGCACAGTAGCGAGTTCAGACTTAATAAAGAAAAGTAGATTGCAGAGTGATGTCCATGGGGGGTGCTCATGTGAAAGCCAAGAAAACATTTTTGTTCCTTATCGTAACTTTTTCAGTTAAATAATCTGGAAAATTGGCCATTCAATTGTGTGACTTGGGGGCACCGAAGAGGGTTTTAGAAGAGCTTTGCCATGGAAATGACACTTTCACTTTAAAGAGTTAAGCCTTTTTATTTGTATATGTGTGGTAATAGGAAGCATTTTCCTTTTTTTTCCACTTAATTTGTAAAGTATAAAGAGGATAGTCCCAAAGGGACTGGTTTGTCAGACAAAGCGAGTGAACAAATTAAAGAATGGGGGTTATCAGAAATTAAGAGGTGGGATGTCAGTCAAAAGTCACACTGACCTTTAAAGAAAATGCCACTTACCCTGCTAGCATCTGTAAGTAGCATGTAGTGAAGCAGATGCACATTATTAGCATACTCCTGCCATCTACTGTTGGACTCGAACGTTTGGAAGTTGGTTTTGTTTGTGAAAGTCTCTCAAGCCAAAAGATGCACCGACTCCATCTTAATCTGTTTGCCGCAAAATGGGTGAGAGTGCGTATGGAGTTTGAACGAAAAGTCTGTTGTAAAAGGCGAAATAAAGTGTGATAGTGATACAAGGGGAAGACGATCTGCAAAAGTCACCTGCTGCTGAGACACATGTCAATCTTCAGCAATACATGCTACGAACTAATGCTTACAGGTTAAGTAACATTTTCCATTTGCAGCAAGTAGGTCTGTAGAAGCACATGTTTACAGTAGATTGTATTTCAGTACACTCCCGCTGCAGTGGCAAGCATGTTGATCCAGATGTCTGAGACAAGGTTCTGATCACCTTCTGGCCCACTATCGTCTATTGGCTGACTGAGAAAGTCACACAATACTGCTAGATAAAGGTGAGTGGCATTACCTGGTGGTTGCCTCACAATTATCAACTAGACGAATGCTGCCTTGAAAAGCCATAGCAGCCACCTTCTTGCATGTCGAGAGTGTAGAACCCTCTTCGCCTTGTGGTACAAGATTGGCTGCACTTGGCAATCCACCTAGCTACGCCAGGTTTGGAGATGGGTCGACCCTTGTAAGCTTTGCAAAGGAGAACAAAGACTTGGTCTGACATGGAATATATTGGTCATGTCTTTGCAGCACACAAGTGACATTATGCATCTAATGTGTGCAGTTTTCTCTCCACAAAAGAGCCCGGTTGTGGGAAGATAATCAGGCGCTCTATTGTTTGGTGTAGGTGGAAAGGAGATACAACTTTAGGGCGGAACCTTCGGTAAGTTCTAAGAACGACCCTAACCTGGTTACACAGATGAATGGCTCCTATTAGGTGAGCACAACTATCTGATAGAGACTTCTAGCCGCATATTACTTACCTTTGAAATTCCCAGGCATCAGGCTGGATCTGGAAACTTTTGCCTGAGCAGTACCCCTTGCGCATGCCGTCGGGTGGCTTCATTCAGCTCCACGTGGCATCGTTGGCGTGGCTATGATGTTGCGGTTACCTATATAGGTGCCACCCAGGAGCGTAGATGTCAGTTCTTTTCTTTCCGTGCCAGATAAGCACCGACCCAGGATTAGCTACCCCTCAGTAGCTTTTTGACAAGTTTTTTTGACTTTTAATTGACTTTTTTTATGGAGTGTGTTGAGGATGTCTTCTAGAAGGACAGGGTCAACCCATGTGGTACCTGTCACTGCGCCATGTTGGTTACGGACTCCCACCTAGTCTGCCTCTGGTGTCTCAAGGGCAACCACGACTCGAAGTCATGCTCGGACTGTCGGGCCATGGCTCCGAAGGCCTTATAGAAGTGGGCTTTGAAGCTCCTTGCCCGGCAGTCGACGCCAGCCAGGAAGACTCCACGGAGATCCCAGTCCCGATTGAAGAAGAGGCGATCTCCGGACTGCTCCCGGAGACCTAAGTCCTCTTCCTTCCATTCGAGGTCCTCTGGACACTCAGGGAAGAAGTCCAAGCAGACTTCGTCTTCACCTCGACTGTCGTCCGTCGACGAATGACGTAAGAAGCAGCGACAACCTAGACCTGGTTCTGTGGAGCTGGAGCCAGGGTCGACTTCATGCATCCCCCCCTTGTTTCCCGGAGCTAGAGCGACCCCCGCTCGAAACAAAGAGTGTTATGAGGCTATGTGCCACGTATTTGAACGGGCCAACACCTCTGGTGAGCCTTCAGGCCCCGCGGGGTCAGAGGACCCCCATCGAATTCTATGCCAATGGCTTCGACCACAGCACTGGTGGGGCCTCAGGGATTCAATTTCAGATCCGGGGTCGACACCAATCATGCAAATGCGACCGTCCCTGGCGTTAGACCCAAAGTGTACGCCGCCGGTGCCAGCCCCACCCTTATCCCCGATGCCTTGGAGTCGGATCGGCGCAGGGCCAACGCCGATTCCGGTGTCTGTAGAACCCAGAGGTTCTAGGTTATTGCCTGGTCATTTTCAATACTGTTCAGGCATGGGATAGGACAGGTCTGTGGACCCTTTAGAACACCAGGATGGGTCAGTGGAACGGATGTACTGGTATGAGGTACTGGAGAAGGCCAGTGGACGGGACACATCTCCAGATACTGGTATGCTTTCTCCTCAATTGTGGTTATGGAGGAGGGAGCTTCTTATGCCACAGTGATAAGGAGGTTAGCTGAGGTCCTTGGACTGGAGTTGCCCTCTGATCAGGTCAGGACTAATCTCCTGACCAAAATGCTTCAGCCTGGGGCTTCCACAGCTGAATCCCTTTTACCCTTTAATGAGGCACTTAATGATGTCCTACTAGGCATGTGGTTCAGTCCCAGCACAGGGGCTCATGTGTATAGGGCAATAGCGAGTCGCCATCGCCCAGCTCCGAGGGACCCAAACTTCCTCAGCCAACACCTCAACCCTGAGAGCTTGGTGGTGCAGGCTTCTACATCACATGGCGCATTCCATTTTGCACCTTCGGATAGGGAATCCAACAGATTGGAAACACTTGGGAAGAAGATGTTTTCTTACGTCTGGCTTCTCGGACGATCTTCAGGCTAATTTGATGGACATGCCTTTTGATGGAACATGTGTTTTTGAAGATAAGGCAGACTCAGCCTTGGAGTGCTTAAAGTACTCTTGTGCTATAGCCAGAACCATGGGCCTCTCGGTAACACCACGTGGCAAGTCTAGCTTTCGCCCCTTTCGTGGCAATGGAAGGGGTTTCCAGCCACGCCAACTGTATCCCAGTCACCGTCCTGCACAAACTTTCCAAGTTGTGCAAGGAGGTGGTCGTGTTTCATTCTGACCTTGGAATGGAAGCCAGAAGTCATCGGTCAACCAGCCCTTGGCAGCCGTAGCCTTGGGGCACTCCTTGTCTCACTCTGCAAGGCCATGCTGCTCCAGCTGGAGGGAGAATCCATCATCCCCTCCACTGGAGGTCCATAATATCGGACAAGGGGGTCTTGCAGATCATTCTTTTCTTTCCCTCCTTCTACTCCGCAACTTCAAGAACTGCTGGCAGAGGATCAGTTAAGATTACTGCAAGAGGAAGTTACAGCTCTCCTGGCCAAAGGGGCTATAAAGAGGGCCTCAGTTTCAGAAGTAGGCAGTGGTTGTTATTCCCGTTACTTTCTGATTCCGAAGAACAACAAAGGGTTACAGCCCATTTTTTAACTGCGGACCGTCAATCTCTTCCTCAAGAAGGAGACGTTCAAGATGCTCATGTTGACTCAGGTCTTGTCTGCCCTAGACCAAGGAGAGACTGGCTGGTAGTGTTAGACCTGCAGGATGCGTATTTTCACATCCCCATCCTGCCAGGCCGCAGACGTTACTTAGAGCACTTTCAGTTCACTGCACTACTTTTGGCCTTACCAGTGCCTCTCTAGTGTTCATCAAGGTGATGGCGGTGGTTGTCCAGGTTACAGATTTCAGTCGTCCCCTACCTCCACCACTGGCCGTGAAGGCGTCTTCACCCCAGGCTGTCGACTCCCACCTTCAGATGACGGCGGACCTTCTCTTATGATTCTGATATTTCAGCCGCTAGCCTGGATTTCGGTGGGAATGACTCTGAGGCTGCTGGGACTCATTGCTTCCTGCCTCCTGTTGGTAAATCGTGCCAGATGGCATATGCGGCGCTGCAGTGAGACCTTAAGTTCCAGTGTGCGCAGTATCAGGGAAACCTCTCCGATACTGTCCAGATCTCAGAGGGAACTGTGAAAGACCTGCAGTGGTGGCTAATGAACCACAATTGGGTCAGAGGCAGACCCCTCTCCCTTCCCCAACCAGATCACACAGTGGTGACGAATGAGTCACTCTTGGGATGGGGCTTACATCTGGTAGAGGTGGAGATCAGTGGACACTGGTCTCTTGCGGAGTCAAGGCTCAACATTAATTTGTTGAATCTTCAAACAATTTGTTTGGCATTGAAAGTATTTATTCTCTCTGTCAAGGGGAAGTTAGTGCAGGTGTTCACGAGCAACACCACCGCCATGTGGTACTGCAACAAACAGGACAGGGTGGAGTCATGGACCCTTTGTCAAGAGGCCCTGCATCTCTGGACATGGCTGGAAAAGAGCATTACCCTGGTGGTTCAACACCTGGCAGGTTCTCTGAATGCCAGGAGGACAAACTCAGCCGTCAATGCCTAGCAGATCATGAATGGTGTCTCCATTCAGAGGTGGCGAAGGTCTCTTTCAGTAGTGCAGAGAGCCTTGGTTAGATCTGTTAGTCTCTGAAGAGAACGTGCCATTTCAGCAGATTTGCGCGCTGGAGTTTCCAAGGCGGCTATCGCTCGACAACACATTTCATCGCAAGGGGGGCTCAGGCCTGCTGTCAGCCTTTCCGTCCATACTACTTCTGCCCGGACTAGGCAAGGAGAGCTTGGTATCCAGAGCTTCTGAGAATAAGCATCAATACTTCGATCAGGATGCCCGTTTGGGAGGATCTTCTTTCACAGTAGCAGGGGAGGGTCCTCCACCCGAACCTGTCAACTCTCTACCTCCATGCGTGGATTGAGCAGCAACAGTTGATCGCTTTCGACATTACTCCTGAAGTGTGTGAGGTTATATTGGCAGTCAGGTGACACTTTACTAAGACATTATACGCCTGCCATTGGCAAACGTTTTTAAAATTTTCTACTGAAAGGTCTTTTGACCCTCTTTCTGCTTCTTTATCTACTATCCTTCCTTTTATTAGTAACTTTGCCCAGCAGGGCTCTGCATTGGGTAAGCTCAAGGGTTATCTTTCTCCTCTGTCCACTTTCTTGGGGCTGCCAGACCAACACAGTTTGAACATCCTGTTGTAAATAATTTCTAAAAGGGCTTGTACATAGGTTCCCACCTACGCCTTTTGTTATGTCGCAGTGGGATCTTAATTCGTTTCTCACATTTTTTTGTGTGCTCCTTTCAAGCTGTTGCAGAATTATCCCTTCCAGCTGCTTACCATCAAGACAGCCTTTCTAGTGGCAATAGCATCTGCTAGGAGGGCGAGTGCGTTGCAGGCACTGTCATCCAAGCCTCCTTATATGATGTTGTTTGTGGACAAGGTGGTACTTCATACCTGTACTTCACTTCCGCCTAAAGTGTTGACCCCATTCCATCTGGGTCAATCAATTACGCTGCCCACCTTTTTCGCTCCCCCGCATTCCTCTATGGAACAGGAGCATCTCCATTGTCTGGACCGAACACAAGCGTCAAGCAGTGCAGAGACGGACCATTTCTATGCATTAAGATCTGCTACACCTTGCTAAAAAGCAGCCCCCTGAGGGATTAAGAGCCCATTCTGCCAGGGGGAAGGCTGTAACCACGGTGTTGGCTTTTGGCGCCCACGGACTAGGCTTTTGGCATCCCAATGCTGGATATCTACCAGCTGGCCGCGTGGGTGTTTCTGCACACGTTTGCCAAGCACTACTGCCTGGACAGTCCGGTCCGCAGGGACGGTCACTTTGCCCATTTGGTCCTGCAGGACTTCTTAGTGTGAGAAATTTGTCCACAGCATGCCGCCGCATGATATGGCTTGGGTATCTATTTAAAGGTAAGGACTTTGCAGCTAGAAGTCTATCAGATGAAGAATTTACTTCTAGAATGCATTATCTGGTAGAGACAATATCCAGCTGTAAATTCCTTACAGACCCAACCGGCTCTGTGGACTTATTTGCTAGAGTTACTCCTTTTTTTAGGGCCCTAGATACCCACGAAGCTCTTAGAGACAAGCTAGAGGGCATTTATCCTGTCCCTGAGCCCCAGTACAGATTGGTACAGTAGGCTCTACAAGTATTAAACATTTATTTATATATATATATATATATATATTTATATATATATATATATATATACACAAAACACCACTGTGGTGTTTTTTGTTTTTGGCCGAGGTCAGACTGATACCCTGCACGCTCGCAGGCCAATTAAACGAATAGTTTCTTACCTGTCGGTGTAGTTTTGCAGCTTGAAGACTTTCTGGTTGACTATGCTGTGCATTATTCCACGGTCTTAGTGGTTGGGTCCGGAATCATCGTTTTTTTTCTTTTTTTTCATGGCCCAGGTGGGCGTTGGCGTCCCACCATTTGGTGTCCTCCCATGACGTCAACGCTCTTCCTCCGGAAGCTCCCACCTTTGGTGCATTGTGAGAAGTTAGCCTGGCATATGATGTCCACTAGTTCTAGTGGACACCTTGCACCAGTCTAATCGACCCTTATTGATGGTGGTTGTGAAGTCAACCATATAGAAAGCTATCCTAGGGGTAGCAGTGGCAAGCAGTCTTCAGGCTAAGACTTCAGAGAGCGAATTAAGCAAGTTGTTTTACCTATTATAATCCCTTGAGTACCAAATTAACCCCTCCCATGCTGGTGACGAACCCCAGCTGTCACGCCCCGCGGTGGGCGTGTGCTGATGACGGCTGGGGTTCGTCACGACCCCACCCTGTTCTTTTGTTTACGGCACAGTGGTAAAATCGCGGCCGCAGCGAAGGGGTTAAAGTACACCACACAAGGTATATATCAAATATATATGTATTTATTCTAAACACAACCCCTCTGCACTCTTTATGAGGTCAGAGGTAAAAGTACAATACAAGTTAATTAATTGGCATACGATAAGTTGCACAGTATACGTTTTGCCCTAGGGGCCTCATAAACCATATACTAAAATAATGTTACAAGAACTATAAAGAAGGCCTGGTGCCTGTGGAATCGCTGGGGCTACTCTAAACAACCAAAGGTTAGGATGTAGGAGGCCCACAGGAGACGTGTGCAGTGACTAAACATAGCCGCGGGTTACCATTGACTTTCGATGGGAAATAAACAAGTTACAAATTTACAATTTAAGGACACTTCTAAATGAGCTACGATGGAACCCTTTTAGACTTAGACACTAGGAGGGCTAATACCCTCGAGGCTACCAGAGTACTCTTGTTACCTTACCCACGGTAGCCGGGTGCATAGGTCTCTTTTGGTGTCGGGTTTCATCGTCGATTTCAATGGAGATCTGCAAAGAAGTGCTGCAGGCAACCAGAGGAAAAGTTTCCGGGTGGATCGAAGATCTGTAGAACCAGAAAGCAGAAGGGGCAGAGTCGGACCACTTGCCAGTGACCATGGCGAAGAGAGGAAGATGCCACCAGATGTCGGGTGATTTCAGGTGAGAAGGTGAAGTTTGTCTCTTTAGCCACAAGGACCAGGAGGTGTCGACGACGACCAGGAGCTGGATTCGAGGGGTCCCACAAAGGATCTAGTTGACTGCGGTGTCAAGATGGGCTTCGGTGCAGACCAGCAAGGTCTGAGGAACTTCCCCTTTGCAGGGAAGTTGGAGCAACCAGGAAAGCAAGTTAGATTCAAAGAAAAGTCTTCGGGGGGCTCACTAGCCAACGGTGCAAGGAACGGCGTATAACGCGTCGAGCTGCAATGCAAAAGTTGAGCCAACGAGACACTCGTGGAGTGTGGGCCTCTGAGCTTCGGTGAACATGGTGCTCAGGGCTGGGGTTTCAAGCACCCCAATGCACAACTTCGACATACCTCGTAAAGTAGGTGCAGCTTGCAAAATGTAGGATGGCCAAGAGTTCCGGTCCCACATCTCTCGTGTCCGCCTCGGGTCTCAGATTTGCTGTGAGCGAAGGTCGGGGTCATGGATGTCTGGAAGTCCGTGTCCTGTGTCGCGGATTCTTCAGGATCCGGCCGGAGCCTCGGAAATGCAGACCAGCAAAGTTGCTGTTGGTGCCTTTTTGAACAGGGTGGTCACTCCTTGACCACAAGGGAGAAATCTTCTGTCTTCCAGTTGAAATGGAATGTCGAAGGTCCAGGATATATGTCTCAGAATCTCGTCCAGGGTAATCTAAAGTCCTAGGGACTGGGATCCTATACTTATACTAAGTTTAGGGGTTGGATTGACTTTAAGGTCCCTCTTATGGGTGGACCTGGGGTGGGGGTGGTTACACCCCTTCGTCCAGTTTCGCGCCAGAGGTGGGGCCGAGTGTCTGGAAAGCATTCACTGAATGCAGCCCTCCCTGCCCCAATACACTAAAGCCTGTCTGGGGAGGTGCCAGCACCTCCCTGGACAGGAAACCTATTGTCCAGGCCTCCCCTGCCGGAGTTTTCTCCAGAAGCAGGAGGGCAGACTCGTGTCTGTGGCAGCAGCATCCATTTTGTGATGCTGAGGCTCTATTTTACTTTAACCGGGTAAACCAGTAACTACATGTGTTCTCCCTCTAGAAGGGTAGAATGCTACCCCCGCCGCCAGAACTGTTGGGGGGTAGTATTCCAAAGATTTTTTTTCTTCACAACAGATTTTATTAGTTGGATGGTAAAAATACATCAAGTAATTCTCTGATCACCAGAGACAATCACTAGGGCAAATGATCAAGGACTGCAACATGCAAACATTTTGTACGGGCGAGCAAACAGTAAAATAATCAAACTAAGAAAATGCCTAGTTGTGCAGAAACAAGCCCCCCTGCCCTTCCCCGCCCACCCCCAACTCCCTCCTCCCTCCCATGCGTGCTGCTGCCTACTCCGACCATGTCGTGCCATGCGTGTTGCAATGTTCGCCATTACACAGGTTATGAGACTGTCAGATTAATTGTACATCATCCTCCTCCGGTGGCGGGTCTAGGTCCAAGCCCAGATAGTCTGCCCACCGCTTCCAAATTCTATAGTGCTTGAGAGGGCACCCCCGTGCGACATACACCGGCTGTTCCAGGCCCATAAAAAAGTCCATTCCATTCTGCCATGCTAGGAAGGAAGGGGCACGAGGCACCTTCCAGGATCTCGCAATGTCCCTTTTTGCCAATGTCAGTCCCAACAGTAGTAGATGACGCTTGTACCGGTTGCCCCCAACCCCTGCCAGAACATGAAGAAGAGCCAATTTGGGGTCCCTCTGCAGCTCCCAAGCCAGTACTTCATTCAAACACTGAAACACTCTGTCCCAAAACCGCCGAAGCGACCCACAGCCCCACACTGTATGTATCAGTGTCCCCACCTCAGTGTTGCACCTAAGACAATTCGGGGAAGCAATCAGTCCCGCTCTCCACAGACGCTGTCTAGTAAAATATGTACGGTGAAGGTACCTGAATTGTATTAATCGCAAGCACGTGGAAATGACTGGGTGGAGGCAATCTTCCTCTTCAAGCTCCCCAACATCCCGCTCCCACTGGGTCCTGAGGTGGGCAAGGTCTGTGGCGCTGTGGCACACAAGGGTCTGATATATGCGGGAAATCTTTTTGTCCGGCAGCTCCCCCATGAAGACCTTGGCCTCAATGGGACTAAAGTCTGGTACATCTTCCACTCCCTGGATATACGGGGTCAGAGCATTCCGGAATTGGAGGTACTTGTAAAATTGGGCATGTGGCATTTCAAACCAGGGTTCATATATAGCCCCGACGTTTCTCCAAAAATTAGCAGGATCCGCATAATGCGAGGCCCGAGCGTTCCAGGTCAGTGAGAAAAAATAACACGTCGTCGGCGTATAGGGCTATTCTATCCGCCACACCAGATGACCACTGAAAGCCCCTCAGCTGGGCATCGATCCGCACCCACGCCGCGAGGGGTTCCATTGCGAGCGCAAAGAGGTACGGGGAGAGGGGACACCCCTGCCTAGTTCCCCGCCGGATACTGAAAGAACGAGAAATGCCACCGCCGACACGCACCGCTGCCGTCTGGTCCGTATAGAGGAGCCGTATGTACGCTATGAATCGGGGACCCAGATTCAGGCGACCCAAGAGAGCAAACAGATATGTCCAGCTCAAAGAGTCGAACGCCCTATCCATGTCCGCCGGCAGCAACGCAGCCCGCTCTCCCAGACCCCGCCAAGCCGAGATCGCAACCTGAGCTCGCCTGATGTTAGGACGAGTGGCCCGCTGGGGCATAAAGCCGGCCTGGTCCGAATGGACCAAGTCTGTGATGTAGGGCTTGAGCCTGTTGGCGAGGGCTTGAGCCAAAATCTTGGCCTCGGTATTGAGCAACGAAATAGGTCTGTAGGACTCGTGTCTCTCAGGGGGGGGGGGGGGCGCCCCGGCTTCGGGAAAATTACAACCTCCGCATGTCTCCAGTCCGGGGGCAGCACTCCCCTCTCACGCGCCTCCTCGATAACCGGCCGGAAATGGGGTGTCAACAGCGTCGCGTAGTGTCTAAAAAATTCGCACTTGAACCAATTCAGGCCCGGTGCCTTGCCCGGGTTTAGCTCACCCAGGCCAGTGCCCAGCTCTTCATCCGTCAGAGGCCGGTCAAGTATATCGCGGACCTCATCCGAAACGGCCCGTGGCGGAAGATCGTCTATGAAGCGCTGCACCATGACGGCATCCAGGCACTCCCGAGGCGCATACAGGGTCTCGTAGTAGGAGGCAAAGCTACCCGCTATCGCTTCGGGCTCCAACAGCGGCTGCCCCTCTGGGGCGACTATCTGGGGCAGTGGCTGTGCATGCATAATGCCCTGGCACAGGCGGTGGAGCATTTTACACGATTTATCGCCCCATTGGTATATGCGGCTCTGTGTGGCCAGCCAAACCTGGCGGGCCTCATTCAACAATACCGAAGTATACTGTTGTTGCGCCAAAACCAGCTGACGTCTTATCCGTTCGCCATCTTCCCCCGACCCCTGCGCTCCAGGTCCTCCAAGTCCGCCTCCTGCCGCACCAGTTCCCTACGCTTCTCCCTCCGCGCTGCCGAGCACCATGAAATGTCAACCCCTCTCATGGTGGGTTTCATGGCCTCCCACAGGACCGCCGGGGATGTCACCGAGCCCACGTTGACGGACAGAAAGTGCGCAAGTTCACAAGTAACGTGGGCGCGATAGGAGGGCTGTGTTAACTGCCAGGGCGACAGGCGCCACCTGAATGGCTGCCTAGTGCGCCCAGTGCTGACCAGTACGGAGATCGGAGAATGATCAGAGAGCGCCCGTGGCAAGATATCTGCCGACAAGAGCCTACCGGCCATCGCCCGCGGGAGAAAAATGTAGTCCAGGCGCGAAAACGAGTCTCGCACAGCAGAGAAGTATGTGAAGTACCTACGCGCCCCTCGCTTGTACCTCCAGGAGTCAATCCAGTCCAGCCCTGTGACCATTGCCCTCAACTGAGACACTTGCCCCTCCCTCCCCGCCACCTCGCCTGCAGCGCCCCGCCATCTGTCCCATGTCCCAACTACATTGAGGTTCCAGGCTGGTGGTGGTACCCTTTTTTTGGGGGGGCATCAGTGATATTGGGGGGAAAAGCGTACGCAAATGTCTTCGACCAGCTTATCCATAGGGCATTCCCTTTGGATTGCTGTCCTGGCTGTCTGGATGCGAAGTTTTGGCATTTTGCAAACAGGTCTATTTACGGGGTCCCCCACTTTTTGAATAGCTTTTGCGTCTCCTGTGTATTGAGCTCCCACTCGTGGGATGGTGATGTCTGTCTGCTGAGACTGTCTGCTTCCACATTTTCCTTCCCTGGTAGATGTGTCGCCAGGAGGTCTTTGTGTAGTGGGATGGCCCACCTCCATATCTCCTGCGCTGGGCTTGATAGTGACACAGATTGTGTACCTCCCTGCTTGTTAATGTAGAACATCGTTGTGGTGCTGTTGGTTTGAATCAACTCCCTCTGCCCATACAGTTGTTTTTGGAAGGCTTTTAAGGCAAGGAACACGGTCTTTAGTTCCAGGTAGTTGATGTGTCTGATTGCATGTGTTTGTGTCCACAAACCCCTCACTTTGAGCTGACTAGTGTGCGCTCCCCATCCCATTTGGGATGCATCTGTTGTGATGGACACTTATGGAGTTGGTGGTGTAAATGGTTTCCCCTTTGTTATGTTCGTTTTGTTCCACCATGTGATCTCCTCTTGCACTGTGTGAATTACAACCACTAGATCCTCCTAACTCCCTGTTGCCTGTGACCATTGCTGTTGTAGCCATTCCTGGAATGGTCTCATGTGGAGTCGGATATAGGAGACTAGGTGTATGCAGGACACTATCATCCCCATGAGTTTGCTCACTGTCTGATGTTGACCTTTCCGGTAGGGACGGGTCTCCCTCATCAGTCCGAAGGTTCTCTTCTCGCTGGGGAACACCCTGCCTTGAATGATGTTGATCTTCCGGTTCTCTTGAAGACTTCCCCCAGTGTATCGAGAACCCAAGTTCTGTCAGCGTGTGTGTGACCCACTGAGCATGTAGTTTACATTGGTCGCAGATTCCTTAACTTAGAATATCCCCAGGCATCAGACTGGATCCGGAAAACCTTTTGCAACACCACCTCTGCACGCGGGAGTGGCCGTGGGGAGTGGCACCGTACAGCTCTGCCTTGACGTCGTCCACGGACAAGACGTCAGCGGAGCCATATATGCCCCTCCCGGCATGCTGACGTCAGTTTTCGGAGAAACTTTTCCACGCCACATCACGGAGCCACCATCAAAAAACTGTTAGAATATGGGAACAGTGTGCCAAAATGATGAAGGACATGGAATGGTGAAAAAACAGCACCATAAAGGAAAGTGCCAGGCACTGTATATTGCCAACTAATAAAGGAAAAGAGCAGAGCACCGCTCTGGAAGCAACCCTGCAAAAATGAATGCCAACTACCCTTGGAGGTAATGAAGATGTAAACAACATCATGGCAGATGACAAAGTCTGCAACCTTTATGTATAACTGTGAAGGACAACAAGTCTGGAACACAGGAGCCAAGACAATTGACCAGAAGACGTCACCAGAAAGGGACGTTGTATCCCCAGGAAGAGACCTGTAAATTGTGGCAGAGCCAATAGACTTCAAACCAATAGAGCACAGGGTTGGTAAGAGACCCCAAGGCGATAGAAAAGGAGAGAGCGGGGTGGGAAATAACACGAATAGAACCCACACTGTACAACCCAGAGCGTAGTGTGGGAAAGGATACATGACACATGAGCATACTGCCCAATTATGAGCATGGGCGGAGTAGAGCTATGAAAAAAGAATGAAGCATCAGCATCCATTGTTGGAGTGAAGTGAAAGCGTACCCTGCAGAAGGATCAAGCCACCCGCAGGGAGGCAAGCGTAGAAAGCCCAACCTGAAAAAGTACTCGCAGAACGGGGAGAACGGCCGGGTGTTAAAGAATCTGCAGCTAAACTATGTCTCTACCAGATACATTGTTACCAAAGGTAACTCGTTCATCTGATAGAGACCTCTAGCTGCAGATTCCTTAACTTAGAATAGATACCAAAGCCATACCCGTAGAGGAGGTGGGTCTGCGACTGAAGCTCAATAAGTTGCCAAGGCAACATAGCCGTCGACAAGGTGACAACGAACGGTGGGGACCGCAACCAGCGCAGCCACACCAGACCATGAAGCTCAGAAAGAGAGAAACACATTGAGAGGCAAAGGTACTACAAGCCATCAAAGAACAGCATAAAACCCCCGTATGCATACCGGGTGAGAGAAAAACATACGCTAGATATGTCTGTGTAAAAGGGAAAGTTCATGACTTTGTAAGAAGTGGAACTGAACCCAGGGACTGATGGACCCGCAGCATCTGACGGGCTGACCGTAAATAGAACCCAGAGGGAAGACAACTGGTATGACAGAGTCAACACATACCGGTCCAGTATGCACAACAGTGGAAGAAACACAGTTGAATCCTATACCAGCCAAATACTTAGGACAGTAGTGGCAGGATGCCGACCCATGAACATAAAGTGCCAGTAATAGTAGAAACAGAAGACATGCCATTGGAGACACTCTGTTAGGAGGCAAGTGAAGTGGCTGACGGCAACCATCAGAAGCACCCAAAACAGGACTGCAGTAACAATGATAGTCAAGGGGAAGACTGGACGTAACAGAAGCATACCGTGTTGATGGTAGAACCACACGAAGTAGAATAAGAACCCTCCTTTACGGTTGCATAAGTAGCCCAGATGCGAGAGACGCAATTGCAAGAAGGAAACCATAAAAAATATGCACCAAGCAAGCTGGAAATCCATGTAAGAGCACTTAGCCGAGCAGACTGGGTCAATGACCACGGACACCGAATGAAGGAACGTTGACAGCACGATTTTGCTGTGTAACAGCAGAGCAGATTTAGACGCAAAGAAACATGCCTAGAAATGAAGCGAAAACACAGAGGATGCTAAAAGTACCAACAGTTATGATGAAGCAGAAGTGGACAGAACAATGTCCATACTAGTGAGCCACATCAGTCCTTCACCGGGGAGGAGCAACGGTCCCCCGCAAGATAGAGGAGGAGACTGAGCTAGACACGACAGTCCGAAACAGTCAGGACCAATCGAATGGTCCAAGGACTGAAGAAGTGAGTAGCCTAAAGAGAACACTCCCCTTGAGAGTGGTACAGCAGCAATCGAAGCAGAAGTGTGTAAAACACCCTTGCAGACAGCAGGGAAAAGTGTAAAACTCCCTGTTGGAAAAGTGCCCCGAAAACGAGGGCATAAGAAAAGGTACAGTGGAAAGGGACAGGGTGAAACCGCCACCTGGAAACACTGTCCAGTAAGGGCTGAAGTACGAAAAATGTGTTCACCCCAGCCCTTAAAGAGGATGGGAGAACCGGCACCACAGAAGTGGAAGAATCAACGCAAAACACCCTATGATAGCAATCATACCAGGGTGCATTTCTAGGTTGCATCAACATTAAGGCGTACCACATAATGGCTGTATCTTGGAGCAAAAATAGGTTAAGGCGTCAGTGGTGAGAACTGCGCCTAAACTGAACAGAACAAGACTAAGATAGTGACTGGCAAAATAAGAGCAGCCATCTGAAAAACGCCCCCGTGAATACAGGCGAGTCAGAAGCCATACGATAAGTAACCCATACTGAGGCAGTGAAGGATTACCAGAGCCAACGGCACAAAAGAATGGTATAACAAAGAAACCCACAGCAAGATTGTGGCGAAAAACTCCATAGGAGCGTACCAAGGCTAAGGCAGTCATCAAATAGCCTATAAATACCCCACATAGGGTAAGTGTCAAACCCTGCAAGGGGGGGGGGGGGGTGGAGTCCTCTTGGGCAAAGCACACATTCAGAGGACAGAAAGGAAAGACAGAACTAGCCGTCCGGCTGCAAATAAAGAATACTGACATGGCGGAACCACCGCCTACACTTATCCGGGTGCTAAGCAGAGTACCGGGACATGTACAAAATCAGACCACCAAGACAATATCGCCTACGCAGAATAAAAGAATACTGATAAGGCAAAAAGGGTGTGTCACAAGAGTCACGGTATCCCGGACATGAGGCGGGAGACCGCTGAATCTGCGTTGCTATCAAAAAGGTCCACACCATTGAAAGGCAGATCCCTAAGAGCATCCCGCACATTGTCCGGGAAATGCCTGTCGCACAGTCAAGCATGACGGCTCAAAGCCACCGACCAAGCAAGAGCTCGTCCCACCTAATCAGTGGTGTCAACAGACGAGCGGAGGGAGAATTGCGCTATTCCCCTGCCATCATGCAGAATGCGGATTAATGCAACCCACAGGCCTTCAGGAATCAAAAGTAGAACAGCCTCGACCAAGCCCCAAAGGTAAGAGGATGCGCGTGCGAACACACAAGCTGTATTCTAGGCGTGGTTGCCAGCACTGGCAGAGGCAAAAAGCTGGCAAACACATGTGTGTAACCACCTAAACTCACTAGTGGGAGGCGACAGAGGCAGGGTGGAGGAAGACTATGTCGAAGGCTGACTGAACAACTAGGCCCTGAGCCCTAGGATGAAGGAACAGATAGAGTGGATCATTAAAGGCAGGACAATGTCAACGAGCTATGGCCCGATCAACAGGGTCACTTGAGGAAGGCCTTGCCCATGTGCCCAGCATGATGTCAAACGAGGATGCCCCAAGGGGCAGCAAAGGCTCTACTTCAACTGGCTCCACATGGAGAAGATCCAACTAAGGATCAGAAGGCAGAGGAACCACAGGGGCCTGAAAACAAAGAATAGCAGCTGCCCTGTGAATAGCCCGTGCGTAGGCAGCACTATCGTCAGTTGCCACCCGGGGAGGTGACAATAACCCATCTGTAGGGGAGGGCTGGAGACTAACCCGTCCACTAGATAGCAACAATGGAGGAGCCGGAGGCTGACCTGGAGTCCAAGCCACACAAGGTACCTGCATTATCAGGGGAGTCCAGAAGAGCGTCAGCATGTGGCACGAGAGGAGGCATAGGCACCTTTACCCACATCTACAGATGCCACGTGAGGGTCGCATAAACATCTGAAGAGTCAGGAACATCAACCTCCTGAAATAGGGGAGACTTTGGTGCTGGCACTGGCGTCGACAGACGTCGAGCCCGGAGTCACCTGGACGTCGACGACCTCCAAGGGGGACTCTGGCTGGGCGCTGTCAACCCCACAGCAACATGTGGAGAACAGGGCATCGAGCGCGGCGCCGCCTCAGGGCTAAGCGGAGACTGACTTGGTGGGTTAGACAGACGACTGGGAAGACCCACTGGGCCATGTCCCATCGGCATTGAATTAGCTCTGGAGTCGATGCACACAGCCGGAGCAGAGGATGAATCCGCCGGCAAAGACCCGACATGAGTGCCTTCCACCTCTATGGGACCCGTAGGCGCACCAAGGACCCAAAATATGAGCAGAGTGCTTCAGAATAAGCCTCCATTTGAGCTTGTGTCGCTCCAGCGCCCGGCAGGGAGTGAGAAGAGCAGGCGCCAGCAGCATGGGTAGGGGAGGAAGATCTCCTGGACTTACATCCGTTTAGCCTCCAAATGACGTCTGCGGGAACAACCTTGGTAGTGGGCTCGATCCCAAGAGAGTGAGTGGCGACGAAAAGGAGTAGGAACAGACAGCCGTGCAGCCAACAATTTCATCAGACGCTCCTGTAAGGACTTTGGTTTCATCCGCTGACAATCGACGCATTCTTTTGAGTTGTGGTGCACCCAGAGGCACCACATACAGATGGCGTGCGGGTCCATCACGGACATCTGACGTGCACAAGTCTCACGCGCCTTAAAGCCCAAGAGCATCGCACACTGTTCTGGGACGCCGAAGGCGTAGAAAAGACCCGAAAAACAGGTCAAAGGTCCGCTGGTTTTCCAAGATCCGCATTGGGACGCGGAAAAGAAGAAAACTGACGTCAGCGCAGGGAGGGGCATATATGGCTCCGCTGACGTCACGTCCATGGACGACGTCAAGGTGGAGCCGTACGGCGCCGCCCCCAGTGTGCAGAGGTGCTGCTGCGGAAAGTTTTCCGGATATAGTCTGATGCCTGGGGATATTCTAAGTTCAGGAATCTGCAGAAAGACGTCTCTATCAGATACATGGTGCGGTCGCACAACATCACCTTAGGTTCTTTGAAGTGGCGTGTTTGGAGACGTGGACTTGGCAGAACTGAAAATACCAATCCAGACGGGGAGAACACTACTCCCTTGGTGGTACAGGGTTATATATGCCCTATCCCACATCTATTTTGCTTAGTTGCAGTTTTTACCCCCCGTTTTTGTATATTCGCACTTCTGGGCACTTTGGGCCGCAGTTCTTGTTGAGAGGAGGTTACCTCTTTAAACAGTTGTATTACCACAATATGGTCTATTGACTGACACACCGACGACTTTGACCCATCTCCTTACTTATTTTGACCTACTACCACTGTTCTTTTCTGCCTGGACTGCGAATACTTCGGCCTGTTGACGCCAATTGGCTTTCGAAACCTTATTTATCACGTCTCATCTACTTATAAGAAGTTGACCTACCCACAACGTGGAGGCTTTGACTTACATTTTCTTGGCTGCCTCATGGTACTCCCAGAATTTCATCTAGTCCTGACGAAGTTCCTATAGGAACGAAACGAGTTGGCTGAGGCCTTTTAAAGATTGAAACAATAAAGGATTTTTTTCAAAATACTACAACTTCTCTGGACTTCTAATTCTGGTGCACCATCCCTTTTCACAGGATTTGGTATGTGTCTCAACAGTGGAGCGTCTCTGTGGCTAGCTCCAGATGTTGTTGTGCACAGCCTCTTACTGACTACCTGATACTGAAATGTAAGTGCGAAACCTTGGTCAGCCACAGTTGTGTTGTTTCTACACCTTATAATACAACCCATTTCCTCACTTTAATGAGCAGACACTGGCCACAACTGAATGCTGACAAGACTTAAGTCTTAATTACCAGAGGTAGTAGTTCTCTGGGGATGCCCACATTTTAGGGCTGTGTTCCAATCCTCAGTGGTTGTGAAAAGCAAAACTTAGATTGGACTTGCTGCTCTCTGCTCAAGTCTCAGCAGTAGTTACTGAACGTGTTTTTCCGCTCACAAAAATTAATTATTGGATAGCCACCAATCTGTTGCGTCTGCACTGTATCTCTTCATATCTGGACCTCGAGGCACAAATTGTTTTTTTTTTTAAATTCACCCAGCAGGTGAGAGTAGGTATGGAGTAGTTAGTATATAAGAAATAATGAACATGCATGAAGAAAGAGTTACCTATAAAGATATCTGCAACAAACACTGCTTCCAGGGAGGAAGGTGGGCACATGTGAATCTATAGCACTGCTTGCAACAAAGAGATGCTTACAGGGTAAGTAACAATCTGTTTGTAGCATGTGTGGCATAGACAGATGCTCTACATCTCTACATCGCCATAGCCATAGCCAGCGGATGGTGCAGAGGTCTGAAACTGGGTCCTAAGGTTAATCCGACCAACTCTAGCTTTCTGATGTGCAAGAATGTCCACACATAATGCTTTGCAATTGTGTGTGTGGAGGGGGGGGGGTGGGTGCAGGGGGAACATGTAGCAGTTTTACAAATATCCGCTATGGGTATGTTCCCCTGCAAAGCCATAGTTGCACCCTGGTCTGGGGAGAGAAGGTAGGGTTGTTTTAGCTTTAGTATAACATGTTTGAATGCATTTAAAAATCTACCCAGCAATCCCTGCCTTAGAACTGACCTGGACTTTGTGAGGCTATGATAGTCCCATAAGTTTTGTGAGGAGAAAGTTGACATTCCAGATTGGTTCTGGAAGTACTCTTGGCAGAATATGTTTAAGGCCCTCCATAAAAGCTTCTGGGGCACACCTGAGGGAGTCAGCAGAGATCCAATGAGCTGGAGCATGGCTGCGTACAACTCTTTGATCTGACACTGCATGGCTGAATGTCTAGGAGACTCTAATTGTGCTGATACCAGCTGCAGGAAAGTCTTCAAAGTCGGGAGACTTCAGACGTGGGATTGAGAAGTGGTGCATCTCTTGCGCTTCTTCAGGTGAATGGGGGTGTCAGGAGGGAGCGGAAAACCGCTTCAACTTAGGTTTCTTACACTTACCTGTGGATTTGGACCACGATGAAGACCAACCCCTGGAGGTGTTCCATCACCTCCCGGAACGGGACCAACAGCAGGCCCTTGATTAAATCATGCCTAATTAACTGCAGATCCCTACCTAAGCACCCTACGAAATCCTGGCTCAGAGTCGGTTTGGTTTCAAAGCGGGACACACCGAGACGGCTCTAATAAAAAACCACTGAGATCCAAAAAACACTAGACGGCGGGGGCGGGGTCGGCAGCCATTGTCCTCCTCGACCTGTCCGCGGCATTTGATACCATGGACATTACGAGCCTGGTCAAACGTCTAAAAACCATCGGGATAGGAGGAAGGGCCCTCTCCCTTTTAACGTCATTTCATTTGAACCAATGTGTGGGTCCCTCTGCTCTGCTGTTTACCATATTAGCACTGGGGCACCTTGCCTGAGGTAGCCGTGCGCTTTACAAATGCTTGTTATTGTTTGATGCAGAGCAGGACCTGGAACATTCCCAATAGGGAGTCTTCTTCTACTTAGTGGTTTGGTTTCACCTTGCATTCCCTAACAGCCTTCGGGTACATTGACACGCAGTTGCTGCAGACCCTGGAGTAGTGGCTTGACACCAGGCACACCGAACCAAAATCTGTCAGATGTTAGTTTGCCACAGTCCAGACAGGACTTGCCCTTTCATAGAATTCTTTGCTGAAATACTGAGGTACGGGTCTCAGAGAGACTCGAAAGGAGCTCCCAGTCCTCCTATGATGGGGCAGAAAGAAATTAAATTAGTGCACAGAGGTAGAACATATATAGGTTCTGCACCTCATTCTCCAAGCAGAATTGTGTCAGTGCAGAACTGCACAGCACCCCCTTCTGGCACGCAGGGCTGCTGCTGAAATGTTTCTAGATCTAGTCTGACGGTTGAGGAATATTGAAAAGGTGAGAAATCTCCAGCTACAAGTCTCTATCAGAAGGTGCATTACCTTGCACACTGGAAGTGGCACAAAAAGAGGTAGAAGTTGTTGGAATGCCTACATCACATGGACGCTTGCGCAAGTTTTGCCCTCTACTCATTCAGAACTGGCCATAGGAAGGATGAGACTTGGAGTGATTTCAAGTGAGATTTAGTAGTGTTTACTATGAAGTCTATGAGGTGAAGGAGGGAAATTGCAGCCTTGGTGTGGACTAGGAATTTGTTTGCTTGAGCTCTTGATCAGGCAGTCGTCTAGGAAGGAAAGACGCGGGTACATCCCTTCTAAGGTAAGCAGCTACCACCGTTAAACATTAGGTGAAGACCCTTGTGGCCATGATGATGCCGAAGGACAGTATTTTGAACTGGTAGTGATGACCCCTTACCATGAAGCGGAAGTAGCCCCAATGTGCTAAATGAAGTGTGATGTGAAAGTAGGCATCCTACAGGTCCAGTGCGACCATGAAGTTACTTTGCTGCAGCAGGAAGTAGGCATCCTGTAGGGTGACCATGTGCAAATGTAGTGTCAGGATGTATCTGTTGTGATTGATCTGAGGGATCCAGCTTTCTTGAGAACGAGTGAATATAGGGAGTAGAAGCCTTTGCCCTGATGTTAATGGGGCACTGGCTTTATGGCTCCTTTGAGTAAGATGGACTGAACCTCCTTTTGTAGTTAACTGAGATGTTCTGGGCTGAGGGTGTGGGTAAGTGGTGGGATGTTTGTCGGAGCTCAAGGAATTAGCCGTGCTCGATAATGGTTAAAAACCCGTCGGTCTGTAGGGATTTCCTCCGAGCAGGGAAGAAATTCCTGAAGTGCTCCCGACAGGTGTTGAATGATCAGGGGAGAGTCAGTTCTTACAGGCAGAGGCTCTTTTACTGGGATTGTCTATGCTTTAGCAGTTTCCACTCAAGAAGCCTGGTGTGAAGCCTATGCCACTTTGTTGGTATTAACCTCAGTGTGCTGCCGATGGTAGGACTGGGTTGCTTCTGTGAAAGTGGCCTTGAACCCATCTCTAGTCAGCTGGTTCCAAAAGGAGCCCCTTCCAGTAGGGACCAGAAGAGCACCCATCACTTCAGTGGTCTCCATGTCCTCCTTACTTTAAGCATGGTGGCAACCTGAGGCTCCACGTTGTACTCTAAACCAACACAAGGCCTGTCCTGCCAGGAGTACACCCAAATCTGTAATTCCAACACTGGGGGGGTATCATGAATTTTTATTACCTCCCTCGCAGACATTTTAGTCGAGGTGTTGTGGTGTATCTTAATTAAAATAACCTACCATCATAGACCCACCCATGCACAAGACAAAAGGTGTGGAAAAGAGAGAAAGCACCTCATGGTTGCAACACCAAGGGGGCCGCTGGCTGGTACTCCCCAGCAGGTCCACTTATCATTGGTTACTTTCTCTCTCAAGAAAAGAAATGTGTGTGCTATTATGTAGAAATCTCAACCCAATGAAATCAAAATCTGTCCTTTTTATCCCCCTATAGCTCCTAGTGAGTTAATACTCCACATTGTACGACAGGTTAACAAGGTGCTGTTGCACCTATGGTTTGAATTCAGACTGTCGGGAGTGGCACAGGAGGATTGAGGTGATCTCTCCTCTAGCTACTGTACATCAACGCCCTGTGAGCTCGATCATACCAGAGAGGAGGCCCACAGAATTGGTGAGGTGCCAATGCATGGCGCCACCTAAGGCTACTCTCTTCTCTGCAGCATCAATTTGCTTGCTCGTCTTGAAAGGAGGCAGAGAATCGCAAGTGGCCTGGGCTGCTGTACTTTTCCTAGAAGTGATTAAACCAGAGACTGGTGAGAAATGCCCCTAACGTAGAGTGGGCCGGAGGGCACTGCTTTATATTTGTTCTCTATACAAGGTCTGACAAGCAGGGATTTGATCAGTTCCTTGAATATCTATGGGGTGGATTTGATAATTCCCTTGAGCATTGGGAGGTATTGCACAGAACGTGGTCTTTGAGACCGCCTCCACCAAGTAGTCATCTTCTTCAGGGGTGCAGTTGAGGTCAACCTTATGGTAGGCAGCCACAAATTGAATAATGCTGTGGCATCACCGTGCTGCCATCCCTAAGGGAGACCACTGGGACATGTACCACATTTGGCTCTATCTGAGGAACCACATCCTAATCATCTGAGGGACCAGGGTAGATTGGAGCAAATTCCTCAGCTGGAGAATAGAGACTAGTACGGTCCGTGTCAGAGTAGGACCCTGAAGGTAAGTCATAAGAGATGAGGGAGGATGTGGTGGAGAAGGAGGTCAAGGTGGTGGTGGAGGAGGACACGCTTTATCCTTCGGCCTCTTGAAGGGCAAAGGAGTTGCAGAAGGGTTCAGTGGCGGGACTTCTTCAAATGTAAGCCTGTGCTGCTTTGGCACGGTCTTTTTTGAGGCAGAGATCTTGCCTGGGCACGAGCGGATGGTGATCCTCCACGGTCTTTCATCCAGCTCTTGCTGCAGTCTCTCGAGGATTGGGCTTTTTTCCATCTCGTGAGTGCGGGGAGAGGGGCGTTTGAAGAAAGGAAAATGCTACTTACCCAGTATGCATCTGTTTCTGGCATATAGAGCTGTAGAGTTATATGCTGTGCCTAGATCCCCATCTAGTGTTGGGTGATGGCGTACTATGCACATCATATGATCTAGAGCTCATTGGCCTCAAACACGGTGCTTTTGGTATTAACAGCAGATGCTTTAGCACTAGTGTCATTTTCAGTCTCAAAGGTGGGGCAAGCTTAAGGGTTCAGCACCCACAGGAGTTCTTGGACCCTGGTTGATGGAGCGTCTTCGCCCGGTAGATGGAGTGTTCTCGGTTGCCTCTTCTTCCAGAAGTTCTTCCACCTCTGTCTCCGAGATGTGCATGTCGGTGATTTTGGGACAGTGATCGAAGGTCTGGTGACTCACCAGATTCCATTTCTATGGTGCTAAGAGGGTGACTCACCAGATTCCATTTCTATGGTGCTAAGAGGGTCAGCCTCGCAGAAGAGGTCTTGCATTTCCGAACAGGTGCGAGCATTCTGCTTTGGGCCCACTGTTAGTCTCATCACTAACAGGTTTTTTGCTGCGGAATGCCAAACAGGATTCACACCAGCTCACGTTATCCTCCAGCAATAGGGAGCGGTTGCAAACTACGGGAAGATTGGCCCTTCGGTGTTTCAACTGGCACTATGAACATGTTTTAAAGGGCGTCTATTCCACCACCTCGAGTGAGTCTTCATTCTATGAAGGTAGTCTGGAGCACGTGGCAGCTGAAGGGCATTGCCTAACTATTATTGGCTCGAGGAGCGAAGCAGGCGCCATAAGAAGGAGGAAGTGCATAGAAGAAACGTCTCACAAAGGGATAGAAGACAACGGAGTCCAGGGAGCAAAGCTAATTCACGTCAAGACCCGATTGCTGAAAAAACTATCTACCAAAGGAGTCAGTTGCCAGGAAGAGGAGACACCAAGATCTTGTGACTCAAAACACTTCTAAGAAAAACAAGTTGCAATCACCCAAGCCAAACACTAAATGGCAGACGTATGCAGAGCATGTGTATCTACAGACACATGCAACAAACAACAACAAAAAAGTGATAATGAAGGAGACAAAGAGGACACCCAGCTATCTAAAATGTTACGGGGCAAAAGGAATACATTAAAGAAATCCACAACAGCTCTGGCAATAAACTCACTGAAGCTTGAGAAGCCTAACAAATGTAGTTCTATTCCAGCGTGCACTCTGGGGAACTCTGTCCACACTACACCAGGAGTTTTTTTGGGAGGAAATCAGGTTCAATAAAATTGTAGAATTACAAAAGTAAGCCTTGGAGCAACGGATTCAGCTAGATGAGGTCAAACAGGCTATAAAATCTTTGAAACTTAATAAGGCCCTGTGGACTGATGGGTTCACATCCCTATTCTACTAGATGTTTACATCCAAATTAACCCCCAAACTGGTTTCTGTTTATCACGATGCTGCATGGGGAAAGCTATTACTGTAACCCTTCCTAAAGAGAGCATAGATGCCATTCTAGATGGAACTGATCACTCAATAGCTTTAATATAGAAGTGAAACTTTACAGCAAAATTCTAGCCACCTGTCTGAATGAGGTACTCCATTGATGGTTCCCCATAGTCCTAGTGGATTTGTTGAGGGACGATAGCCACATAGCAATATCTGCCATCCACCTGGTCGAGAAAGGTTTTCCATAGAAGATTTCAGCAATAATTCTACCTATGCTCGTGGAAAAGTGGGTGGATTGGTTTTTCTGGCATCTCACTTTACTGAAAACGAGAATAGGCACTAATTTCTTTAAAATAATTTTTTCCAACTACACAAAACTAGCAGCAATGCTTATATGGTCACACCTTAGTGTCATTCCCACATCACAAAGGAACCAGGGCAGGGAGGTGTGGCCGCTAACCCCACTTCTGTTTAACCTCTCTATTGAACATTAGCCTGCCTGATACGGCAGACTGAGCGTGACTGGAACATTCAGGGCACAGGAATATAAAGGGAAACGGCCACTACAACGAGGCCGTTTCCACGAAAACCTTAACCACGCATGCACTACACCGCATGCGTGGTTACAACGAAAGCCTTTACCACGCATACGTTTACTACGAGGTACGTAGTAAAGGTATGTGTGGTAAAGGGTACAATTAAAAAAGGGGGGGGCTAGAGGGGGAATCCCCCCCCAAAAAAATAAAACTAACCTCAAGTCGAGCTGGCCTGGCAATCGGCGTCGTATAAGAGGAAACGGAAAAAGAAACCGCTTCCTCTTTACGACGTATGACGTCACCACGGGAAAATATGTGAAGAAGGATTAGCGTGGAACTACCATTCCGTTGTAACGCATGCGTGGTAAAGGCATGCGTTACAACGGAGATCGTTGTAAGAACATACAACCGAATATAAAATCTCATTATATACAGATGATGTGTGCAGTGAGACCAACAGCAGCAGCACATCACTGCCAGCCGTAATAGACCTTAAATCTTCGAGTCCGTCTCCGGTTATAAAATAAAGTATGTCAAATCTGAAGCACTAAACTTGACCCGGGGGGAGAGGAGGTAGTGATACTGAGTTTCTAACTTTCTTTTAGGTGGTCCAAGCAATCTATCAAATATCCTGGAGTTAAAATTCCTAGAACCCCCTGATGAACTATTTGTCACCAATTACCCCCATTTGTAGAGGGCCACAAACAAAGAGTAGGAATCATGGGGTAGCCTATTCTGTCCTGGGCTGGCAATATTGATGCAGTGATTATGCCCATATGCCCACAACTCCTTTATGTTTTATATATAGTAGACACACTATTCATATCTATTGCTAGTGGCACGGGAAGCACCAACCACATGAAAACATAATTAAGGCTCCCAGCTTTCCATTTTTACTGATAAATACAGGCAGAAAACAGTGTGTTTCCTGTCAGTATTCATATTTAAAAGCGAAAAAAATACTGAAAAATGCACTTCTAATGAAAGACTTTACATGCGGTCTGTTGTGAATTCCAAGACAACAGATGAGCAGATAGACAACATGGGGAGTAAATAACAGGTTAAGATATCTTTGAATACTGACATATGTGAAAATATATTAGTAGCAAATTGATAATATTTACCTGTGGGTGCAGTGTTTTCCTAGATTTGGCTCCAGAATTTACGAAAACGCGATGGACATCAAAGTATGAGCGCATGTTTCAGTTAAATAAATGTGGAAATGTACCATTTCTGACCTCACTTATTCATAAACCGCAAAATAAATATTGATTAATACTAATATGATGGGCAAAAAAATAAATATGGATAAATACAGACAGAAATGTTAAAAAAAAATTAAAAAACATAAAACCTGGAGACCTAACCATAATGAAGAATGAGAACGTGCCCTCAAGAAACAGTTCACACCAAAACACTGGGAACGACAGTGAAGAGATATTCTTTCATCATCCACATCAACCCTGGAAATACAAATTCATTAGCTATGAGTGGCACTATACTTTCTCCCAACTACACCACACATACCCTAGATGCTGGCGAGTTTGTGAGGAGCACTGGGGGAAGCGGGGCATATCTGGTGAGAAAGGCCAAAGGTTTGCCCTTTGGGACGATGTGTCAACTGGGATTCCTGTTCCCTCCACGCCCAAGATGATGCTACTAGGTCCAAAACCCACAGAATTAATGGTGTTGAGGAAACACGAGTTCCTATGGCACTGCAATGTCTGGGAGCTGCCAAACTGACTATCATAACAGGAAGAAAGCAGGCGGTCCTCCGCTTACTTAGTGGCATCACAGTCTACAGTAGAGTTTAGCAATGGAACAGTTGCAAAGCATTATGAATGGCAACCACCTACTTTACGAGGTGAAATGAAAGCCTGATAATAATATGTTGCTGCACAGTCATCTTGTGCCCTGGGCACCCCCAACTTTTTGCTGACTGGTACTGGTGATAACTGACTCCGGCTGTCCCTGGGCTCTGCCTAACCAGGTCTATGCTGAAAAGACATTTCGAATACAGTGAAAACACCAACATGCACTTACGTACACTATGGGTTAGGTACCCCTATGACTGGCATGACCTCCCATAGAAGGCCTTAGTACATAATAGAGCAGGGGAGTCAACCCTACCTTTAAGACTCTAGCATGATGGGGCATGGCAGTTTAAAGGTCAGCAGCTTTGCGGCACCTGCATGTGTGCACTGCTGAAAGCTAGGGTCAGTTTAAAAGCAGCCCTGTGTTGCAGGACTGCTTTTAAAATGCACATTGTGCCTAAACTAGACTTTGATGTTTGGGGCACTTACAAATTATTAAACTACAATGATTGGGTATATTAGGTACCCCCATGGTTTCTCCTAAGTGTCCCCTAAGTGCCCTCTAAGTGTCCCAGGGGTGGGGGGGGGGGGGTCAGGTATTTATAAGGAGGGTCCTTTTAAAATGCTTTTATATGCCCTGTGGTTAGTGAAACTGCACCTTTCACTCCCCACATTGCAGTGAAGAGCTTCCTAAAATCGAGGTATGTGCTAGAAGCACTATAAAGTGAGGCTCTGCAATATTTTGACATATTCAGAACCCCAAAGTCTTCCCTAGGTGTTCCAGAGGTGGGGCTTGCTAATATTGGCAGGGTCCTTATTAAATACGTTTTTTAAGCCCTCATGTTGAAGAAACTGTCCAGTTAATTTTCCCCATTGCAGATCCTCAGCCACATAGGTTAACATGGTAGGAAGTTATTAAATATTAACATCAAGGAGGTGAATAAAAATATAATTAAAGGACTTCATAGAATGGTATTGATAAATCCATGAATATTGTATTATAGCATTTATCCTAAAATATACAGACAAGAAGACTTTCTTATCTAAAATGTGGATTAGCCAGGCGGCTTGGATATAAGGAGCCCCTGGGGTTGGAGAATCATTCGGGGGGGGGGGGGGGGGGGGGAGAGCTTTGCTCCATAGGAATGTCAGAGGGGAGGGGTTGTAAAACATCCTCTTCAAAGAGAGGAGGGTACACACAGTGTAGGTACAGTCTAGTTACATCCCAAACCTTTGAACCCAGCTAGATGGCCGGATAAACGCAGAAATTCCCAGATGGAAGAGGAGGGAGCATATGCCAATGAAGCCATCCTGTAGGCTGGTTTAACTCGCTCTTGCTCCTAAACAGTAAATTCTAATATTGAATTATGGAGAAACAGTGCTTTCTGGGAGACCACAGTGCCGCACTTGGAGGAAGTCTTGATGCTCTGGGGTGTTGCTCACTGGACAGGAGTGCCCTTCTGCTAGACCCCGGAAAACCCTGAATAAGTATCTGAGAGGGGCACTGACTCTCAGATCTGCTGCTTGTAACTTAAGTAAGAAGAAAGGTCCATGCTGGAAATTTGATATGCACCAACCAAGTCCTGCACTCTGATGCCTGTGCCTGCCGCATCATGTGGAACTACAGCACTTTGGATGTGCCTTGCTTCAAGAGGAATAAAGAGGGGACGTCAAGCTGTAAACTTGATTTGCACCATCAGGCCCTGCATTCTGACAGACTGTGCCTGCAGCACTATCTGGAACTACAGCCCTTTGGATGCACCTTGTTGCAAGAGGAAAAAAGAGTGGGCTCGCTGCAAGCTACAGGTTACCAGAGCTCACCTGCATCAACTCCACCAACAGTGCATCCAGTGGACTTTCAAGGGTGTTGTCAAGGTGCATTGTGGGAATTGTGGCTCCAACCTTTCAAGGACCATAATGGAGATTCCAGACCCTTGGGTTGTGTTTTGGACACTATGACCCCAAGAGGAACTTCATGAAGAAGTGCCATACTGAATCTAGCCTGCTGGAGGAGGCTGCACGACGTCTGGTGAAAGATCCCCTAGAAAAGCTTCTATGTGTTTGTATTCCAAGGAGTTTGGAACCATTCCACTGATGACCCTATTGTTCATTTTCAAATGCCAAGATTGATACGAAGTGCTTGGCTAATTATATCATTTTTGGATGGGTAGTGTCTCCGTTATAATCTCGTTCTTGACATCTCAAAAACATTTACACTAAAAAAACTGAAGCATAAAGCAATTGCTCGTCACCACCCGCACACTTCTAGCTGCATCCACAATCTAATTAACTTATCAGGGGAAAGCTCCTATTAGATTTGGAGGGGGGGGGGGGGTTATACATTCCCCAACCTCCTCTCTATAGGAGCAATGACAACCTTCTAATATGTATTTGCATGCCTCAACTCTCTCCTTTTAGATATAACTAGCATCTCTGTCAATACGCCAGCAGCAAAGGATGCTTGCCTCCTACCATTATTGCCAACCAAACCACTCCCCAAAACCCCACCAAAAACAATGAGACAGGAACATAAACAAAAAAAATGGTTCTTGAGGTTTCCAACATTAATAGATACAAGATCGATATAAAACAGCCTTACCCAGCCCCTGCAGCCTGGTTGGGCACTGCAGGGTCTTATCGCTGTAATCGATCTATCACAGGTGTCAGTATTACAGTGTAGATTGTTCATGCCCACCACCCCCTGTGTTTGAATGGTGAAAAATGAGAAAGAACACTAGACGTTTTTGTGAGAGCAGCCCCCCACAGAGGAGACAATCTCTGACTTGCCAGTCTTACCCGCCCAGTAACATAAAAAACAAAGTGGGCGGGTACCATTTTCATGCTATTCTATCAAAAAAGGAAAAATGGGAGAAATCTTGATTGTCAAGTGTGACAAGAGAACAAATGCATGGTAGCACCTTAAGAATTGGTCTTGTTCCACCATATAATGAACAGAGAAATGCCAAGGTGGAATGATTAAGGTGAAAACAGCCTCTTAAGGCACCAAAGCTCAAATCACATGCAAGAAATAATTAGCAGACAAGAATTAAGAGGAACCTTCAATGGAAAGGGAGAAGTGGCTCGTTAACACATTCTTTTTTGTGTATCCACTCAATAAATGTAGCTGTGAAGCATTTCAACATGGGCCCTCATTACGAGTGGTCTGGTACAGCTCAAGATAAAATCTGACTCAAGTGACATGGAATTTGCCAGGAACAATGAATGCCATCAAAGGACATTCAAGAACATGCAGATGTTGGTGATTACTGCACCAAACCCGCATGTCACTGTATTTAATGGGCATTTATCCGTAATAAATACGGTCAGGTTTGACCTGGAAGCTGACATTAAATGGCCAACTCGTAATGAGGTCCTAAGTTGATGGGACTGCTTTGTGTGCTCAGAAGTCTAAGCAGCTGTTTTAATGCGAGTGTGTTCTGAATCTGCAAAGACAGAGCGTGTGCTCTGTAGTTTACACAGCCCAGACCTGTATGTGTGCTCCCAAACCTAATCAGTGGCGATGCCTGCATGTGTTTGTAAGACAATTTGAGCCCAGCACGAGTACACAGGTGATAACATTGCAGGTTTCCCATGCCTATGTACTTGTGACCATGCTATGGATGTCTAAGAAGAGGATACTCCAATGTGTGAACACAAGTCTAACCAGCAGAGACTTGGGTCTGCGTGTTTTCATAAAAGTGTTGTATGTTTTTCTATGCATTACCCCTGTATGAGTATTCAGAGCAGCATGGCACCATTCCAAAAGATAGTGAGTGCATATGCGGGTAAATCAGGTGGGTCACCACATGGACTCCCATTCCTACTACACTAACCAAATGTCAATGTCTGCATCCGCCAGTAGAATATGCAATGATTTTCCTTGTAGCATTTTGTGAGTCCATGCCCCAGTGCAGGTCTTGCGGCTTAAGATTGCTCTGCAGCTAGCTAAAGGTGTTAAGGAAGACCCTCACCTCCCCCTTCCAGGAATGCAAATGTTGATAAGCTTATGTAGTGAAAGCGATTAGGTCCAGAGAGCTAACAGCCATCTAGTCCAGTCAGGACTGCCATCTCATCTAGTTACAGAGTGCCCACAAAGTACTAGCAAACTGCACAATTGCAGATGAGCATCCATCATTTAATAGCAAATCTCCTTTGCACCGAAAGCCAGGGCATGTCCTTTATATGCAAGCCTGCTCCTGGCCCAAAGGTTTGGAAATTGTAGCTCTCTTCTCTTCCACTCATAACAAACCAGGCAGTTACTGGGCCCAGCAATGTTAAGATTGTGGTTTTCTGTGGGGAAGAATTCAACTAACACCCGCACCCATAAATTCAAGATAGAGCGAGAGGTGCCAAAACAGTCAATCAGAAGGCACTTGTGTATGTGCAATCAGAGGATCCAGCGTGCCCAGTGAGATTGCTGTGCATGGTCGCCTGATGCACAAGCTTCAGCTCCTAAGTGCTAAGACTGATACAAGAAGCCTGTGGACTGGTTGCAATGCACTCTTCTACAAACTGCGATTGCCAGTCTCCCTGAATCCTCTTCTGTGAGCGGTGTAAGCAGGAGACCCAGAACTGTTCCCGCACTGTTTTAAACAGCTGGTCTCCACAATCTCCTGCGGAAGGTGGCCCAAGGCTCATGGAGGTAGATGAGCACTTGGGAGAGGGTCCGCTGTTAGCAACGCCATTTAGACAGGGCATATGGGCAGTGCTAGGGTGCATGACTCATTTGAAGTTTAGGACAGCTGTAAGTGCACAAAATATGTAGCCTTTCCAGGCTCTCCCAGCAGATGCGATGGAGATGATCCAGTGGAGACCCCGGAGTGAGTGGTGCAGTGGTCATTATCCATGGATGAGGCACAATGCTCCAGGTATGCCGGAAGCCTCCCTCGATTAGAGCAATGTAACTGGAGGTTCCCAGCTCTAGATCACGCTTGAGGAACCAGTTGCTTGGTGTGGCAGTATGCGCGGCCTCTGGGCTATGCGTGAAATGCTCTCGATGCGGTCCAAAATTCTTGATGTGGATGTGCACTCCTGCCTCTGGATGGTGCCTTAATTTCAGCCTCTGCTTCTTGAGGTTTAGAAGGAGATGGGGTCTGTTCTCCTCCCCCTGTGTTACATATTACTATTAGTAACTAGCTCCTCATGTACGCATGAATGGAGCATGCAGCAGAGGGCTCCTGCCTCTCAATGGTAGGAAAGGAGGAGTCACTGCTTCTTGATTTGGCACAGGCCTCCAGATGTTGCAGGGGACTCAAGCCTCTGAACGGTACATGAGGAACAGTCACTGTCTCTTGATGCTCTGCAGGAGATTAGATGTGGCACTTTGCTCCAACCTCTGGCCCTGCATTACTGTTAGCAACTGGGTCTTCATGTACAAGGCTATGTATGCAGCAGGGTACTCCCGCCTCCGAATGGTAGGAAAGGACGAGTCGCTGCTTCTTGATGCTGCACACGCCTCCAGATGTTGCAGGGGACTCAAGCCTCTGGGCGGTACATGAGGAACAGTCACAGGCTCTTGATGTTGCACAAAGAGCTCCATTGGGGCCATTACGCTCGAAGCTCATTGGTTTATGATCTTGATGTTATGCCCGATTGCTATGCGGCTTCTTGCATCTGCACGAGTCAGTTAGCAATCCATAGCTGTGCAATGGCTCCACATGTCACGATCTGCTCTTCCTCTGGTCGTGCATTAGTATCTGCAACTGGGAGAGAAGAGAACAGTCACTGGCTCTTTATGTTGCACAAGACTCCAGACGTGGGCATGGTCCTCAGCCTCTTGCAGATTCTTGATGCTGCTCCAGATGTAAATGTGTGTCGCAGAGGATCAATCCTAGACTACAAAGGTCTTCAGCTGTAGCTTTGTGCCCTAGCCGCTGTGTGAAGTTTTAGTTACTTTCTCAATTTTGCAAAAGGTCCCAGTTGTAGCTTTTTGACGCATTAGTTACAGCCTCGTAATGTTGTGCAAGGCTCCAGAGGTGAACATCAATAGCTGCAGCACGAGTATACGACTCTCACACAGACTTCACATACTGAAGGGAGTACCATACTGATGCATTAGTTATTGGTGCTTGTTGTTGCAGATGGGAAGAGGTGACACTGGATGACTCTGCTCTGTGTGATGCATGAAAACCATTGAGAGCCTCAGTCTAGCTTGATTCCCCATCCATTCACGGCATTGGTTAAGGCCGGGCACCCCTCTCTGCACATCTCTTCACAGGCTCCGCAGCTTTCTCTCCTGGTTCAGCTTTTGGAAAAATGTCTTTCCAAATTCGTAGGAGCTGATCATGATGGCGCAGGCCGGAGCTACCTTGACCACACGTGGCAGGAACCCTGCAAGAGAGAAAGGGTCCAGTCAACACCAAGACATGTCACACTAGGCATCAGGCAAGCGACACAAAAAACAGGACCCTCCTAAAGTTATCTCATCTCTTTAGCCAATACGTAGCATGTCTTAGGGTACAAGAGGTTCCTTGCCAGTGCTACTGTATCTATGTATGTATCTAGCCATCTTTGTGGTATTTGTATAGTGAGAACTTTGAGTTATTAAGTAAGCTAGTGATAAGGTTTATAATGCAAAGAAAGCCATCTAACATGGTTGGCAATTTAAAATGTCATATCCAACAGTGGGGTAATGATTCTGTTAGACGCAAACATCCCAAGAGCAGCTGCCCTACAGATTGCTGAGAAGCACTCTGAAAGGCATCTACAAATCTATTTAAAAATGGCATCTCACAGATCTTTTATTTCTGTCCCTTCTTAGCACAAATGTAATTTGATTCAGGTTACATCCTTATGTACATTCAGAGATGTCACTTGCAGCTTACGACAGAAGGTACAACACTTGTGACAAATCCTTCAACACCTGGAGTTAGGTTTTTTTTTTAATGCACAATAAGTATCATCTTTTGGAAGATATGGCTATTGCATTTCATTTTATTGTGTGATGTTGCAAATCCATTACATATTAAAATGCACTATACCAAGAGTCTGCATTAGAGGCGATCCGATGTTGGCTCTACATTAATGCATGTGAGCAATGGCTGTTATTGGAGATCAATGAACAGCCACCATGTGTGATGCACGTATAAAGATCAGAAGGCTAAGGAGGCACTGATCAATTAACCTAATGGTTAATAGGGTCTTTACAATGCTTCTGAGTAGGGTTAAGCAGAATTTGCGTAGTCGCGCTACGCAAAGCTCCACGAAACCGTAAACAAATCTCAGCGAGCACGCAAAAGTTCTGCGAACACGCAGAATTGCTTGTACCACCCGTTCGCGATGCTTTTTTCCTGTTCGGGAATGCGGTTTGCGTGCTCGAAGAGAAATCTCGCGAACATGTATTTTGAAAGCACGAACAAGCAAAAAATTCTGTGAAGCCGTGGAATTTCTGGCAATTCCGTGTTCTCCACGGAACACAAAATTACTCAAATTCCGCGAGCAGAACGGAATTTACCGCCCAAGCCTACTTTTAAGTGCTGGATGCCCCTGGGGACTAGGCATTCTCACTCTAATAGTCTGACACTGAGAACAAAGTTGATGCACTGCCCAATAACCACAGTACAATTTATGTAAGAAACTGCTTCAAAAAGATCACACCAGGGTTATGCAACAATGCAGGTATTTATACAGTGCATATTTGACTACAGCAGCACTTCAGTCGTTTTAGAACCACAATCCAATTTTTAGAACAGACTTTCATGACCTACATAGGTCTAATGGACCTGAGACTGGAGCTTTTTTATGTAACTAAAGCATTGTGTGGTAGTGCACTGTCATTTACAGACAGCATATTTTTTTATTGAAATGGCCACTAAATTTGTACAGAAATACATATTTACAGATAAAACTACATAAAACATGAATGATATGTGGAAATCAGGTTTCCGATAGTATTTATCAGTTGTGCATCACCAAATAAAGTGTCTTGATTTGCTTCTATCCTATTGAAGGAAAATCCTACTTACCAGTATGCATCTGTTCCTGGCATGTAGGGCTGCAGAACCACACACTATTGCATTAGATCACCATCTGGTGGTGGGCCCGGATGATTAAACTTTGTTGTTGTCTTGGAAGAGTCTTTGTCTGTTGGATGACTCCTCCCTTAGATCGTTGTGCGCATGGGCATCGACTCCATCTTCAGATTGTTTTCGCTATTGGGCAAATAATGGAGTTGTAGTAGTACAGATAAAGATGACCATGTGTTGTGTATCTAAATAAGATAATACTGGAACAGATACAGGTAGCCGGGTGGGCGTGTGTGGTTCTGCAGCCCTAAATGCCAAGAACAGATGCATACTGGTAAGTAGCATTTTCCGTTTGAGGCATATGGGCTGAGATTGCACAGCAGTTTCTCCCTTAGCGGCAACCACCCGCATCTGTTGCAGTAGTTTGAAACAATGTTTTGAGTACAGCCTGGCCCACACTTGCTTGTTGTTTTGCCTGCACATCTACACCGTAGTGCTTTGTAAATGTGTGCAGAGTAGACCATGTAGCAGCTCTACAGATGTCCTCTAATGGTATATTTCCTAGAAATGCCATGGATGCCCCTATTTTACGGGTAGAATGAGCCCTAGGGGGAATTGATTGAGTGCGTTTTGATTTTTGGTAACAAATTTGAATGCACTTAACAATCCATCTTGCAATGCCTGATTTTGAAATAGGATTTCCCTTATGTGAAGGAGAAAAGGACACAAACAGTTGTTTAGTTTAAAGAAATTGTTTTGTTCTATCAATGTATTAGAGAAGCGCTCTTTTTACATCTAATGTATGTAGAGCTCTTTCTGCAACTGTTTGCGGTTGGGGAAAAAATACTGGCAACTCAATAGATTGGTTGAGGTGGAAAGGTGAAATGACCGATGGCAGAAACTTTGGATTTGTTTTAAGAAACACTTTATTGTGATGAAGTTGTATAAATGGTTCTTGGATTGTTAATGCTTGGATCTCACTTACTCTTCTAAGTGAGGTAACAGCTACTAAAATGACAACCTTCCATGTAAGGAACTGTAAATTCACACTTATGTAATGGTTCGAAAGGAGGACCGATAAGTGTTGTGAGAACAATATTTAAATTCCATACTAGAGAGGGTGGTATTCTGGGAGGAATCTTTTGAGTCCTTCCATAAACGCTTTGATTGGAGGTACTCTAAACAATGACAAATGTTATCTGTTTTGAAGATATGCTGCTATAGCAGCAAGATGTAACCGGATTGAGGAGTACGAGGAGTACGCTAAGTTACATCTTTGCAGATGTAACAGGTAGCATATGATGTTTTGTATGGAAACATCTAAGGGGTTGATGTTATTTGTGCAATATACACCAAACCTTTTCCACTTTGCTGCATAACATGCTCTTGTGGTAGGGAGGCTTGCTTCTTTTATGACATTCATGCCATCAGGTGGTAAATTTAGATATCGAAATTCTAAGACCTCAGGAGCCAAATCACTGGATTTAGCTGCATTGGGTCTGGATGCATAATCTCTCCATGGTTCTGTGTCAGTAGATGTGGGGAGAGTTTTAGTTTGTGATGTGGTACTACTGAGAGCTCTAGTAGCGTTGTGTACAAGGGTTATCTTGCCCACGTTGGTGCTATGAGAATCAATGTGAGAGAATATTGCTGTAGCTTGCGTACCACTAATGTAATTAGTGGGAGAGGTGGAAAAGTGGACGCTAATTTGTTTGACCGGTTCATCCATACAGCATTGCCTTTGGATAATGGATGTGGGTATCTGGCGGCGAAGCTTGGGCATTTGGAGTTGTGGTTTGTAGCAAACAGATCTATCTCTGGGCGACCCCACTTTTGAAAAAATGGCTGAAGAACTTGATGAAGTTTCCAGTTCGTGTAGCTGTTGTCTCTGCCGACTTAACAGATCTGCAACTTGATTGTGAACTCATGGTAGATGTTCTGCTATTAGAAAAATGTTCTGAAAAATGGCCCACCTCCATATGCTCTGCGCCAGCCGGGAGAGCTGTAGGGAGTGTGTTCCTACTTGTTTTTTAATGTAGTACATTGCTGTCATATTGTCATTCCGGACAAGGATAGCTTTGTTTGATAGGTAATGCTGGAACTATTTTAGAGCTAGAATCTCTAGTAACTCCAGATGATTTATGTGGAGTAGTTTTTGTTGCAGTGTCCATGTACCCTGTGTCTTTGTAAATGCGCTCCCCATCCTGTGAGAGATGGGTCTGTGGTTAGTATCATTTGTGGAACAGGTTCTATAAACTGCCGGCCCTTGGAAATGTTTTTGGTGTTCCACCATTGCAGAGAGCGAGATGTCCGGTCGTCTACCACCACCAGATTTGTTATTTGTTGCAGAGACTGATTCCACTGACTTGCCAAGCACTCTTGTTTGGGGCGCATTTGTAGTCTTGCGTATGGTACTATGAAAATGCAAGATGCCATCATTCCTATTATAGTTGCATGAACACTCGAGCTGGTAGTGAGTGTTGTGGCAGGAATATTTTGATAAGATCCTGCATACTTTGTTATCTTGTTGGGTTGGGTACGCTATTGCCTTGGAGGTATCTATTGTAGCTCCTAGATACTACTGAGACAGGGACAGTTGGAGATGGGACTTCTTTTGATTTACTGTGAATCCCAGTTTGTGTAGCAGGCATATCGTTCGATGGGTTTGTTGTATGACTTGGATTTTATTAACCAGTGGTCCAGATATGGGAAGACATGAATGTTGTCCTTTCTTAAGTGTGCTGCTACTACTGCTAACACTTTGTGAACACTCGAGGTGCTGTAGTTACTCCGAAAGGGAGTACCTTGAATTGGTAGTGTTGACCTTCTAGAATGAACCGTAGGTACTTTCTGTGCGATTGATGAATGGGAATGTGGAAGTAGTAGTCCTTGAGATCTAATGTGGCAAGGAAGTCCCATTTCTTTAGCAACAGTAGAACCTGTTGTAGTGTGACCATATGAAAGTGGTCTGATTGTATGTACAGGTTTAGGGGGCTTAGATCTAAAATAGGTCTGAGGGACCCATCCTTTATGGGTATGAGAAAGTACAGAGAATAAACTCCTGTGTTTTGGAACTGGTTCTATTGCATACTTTTGCAGTAGAGATGCAACCTCTTGTCTTAACGGTATGAGGTGTTCCTGTGACATGGGACGCTGCCTGGGTGGTATTGTTGAAGGAGTGGACGTGAGCTCCAGGCAATAACCTGACTGAATTATTTGTCTTTTTGGATCCATGCTCTTTGGATCCAAAGTTTTTGTTCCCGGGGTACATTTGGACTCGTTTACCTTCGGAGCCGAAGTATGTTTCGGTACCGGAACAGTCTTCGGGTCCACTTTTTTCAGAACCGGGGTGGTTTTCGGTTCGGTAGCTTTGGAAAACTTTTTCGATGCCGAACTTGCTTTCGGCTCGACCGCTTTCGGTACCGAAGGATGCTTTGGTGCCGGTGTTAATTATGGCTTAAGGGCCTTCTGCTTTTTGGGACAGACAGGCTGACTCCAGCCAGAGTCGACTGGAGGCTTTTTCATATCCTTCGCTGCCGATCCAGAAGGCGGGGCGTCAGAAGGTTTTGATTGGTGTGCACCTGGACCCGAAGGTGGAGGTGGAACCGAAGCCTGTCCCGGTATGGTGGGGTGAACAGGGTCGACGCTTGTACTCACGACTGGAAGATCGTCATATTCGGATTGATGCTCTGCTCCAGAAGCTGAATCCTCTGCTTTGGAAGCAATGTCTTCGTGCTGCTGTTCTTCGGCGTCTACTTCAATCAGAGACTTGTCTATGATGAGGTCTGGTGTTGATGAAGATGACTGCGCCATTACTCTTCGAGCTCAACGGTCCCGGATGGTTTTCTTGGACCGGAACGAAGTGCAGGCCTCAGTCTCGACTCTCGTGCTCTGGAGATAAGCACAGATTGCAAACCTCATGAAGATCGGTGTGTGAGGGAATTTGTGTCCACACCGAGGGCACTTCTTGAAGGGTGTTCTTTCCATGAGCCAAAGGCCCAATGGCGCAGTTGGCCGGATGGCCCGACTAACGCTGGAATCGAGAAGTGAAGCCTTTATTCGACGCGGGTAACCGGAATCACTGTCGAAGACGATGCCGATGGTATTCTGATTGATTTATGAATTCGAAAGGAGATCGGTAATGGGACCGAACGATGAACACATCCGAGCCCGATGGCGGGGAAAAAAACCAATCTGAAGATGGAGTCTATGCCCATGCGCACAACGATCTAAGGGAGGAGTCATCCAACAGACAAAGACTCTTCCAAGACAACAACAAAGTGTAATCATCCGGGCCTACCACCAGATGGTGATCTAATGCAATAGTGTGTGGTCTGCAGTCCATATGCCTCGAACATCTTTGTTTCCATCACACTTTAGAATTACAAAAAATGTGCTTCATTTCTGCTTTCCTAATTGCTGAATGTGTACATTTCATTCACAAGTATTTACGTTTTATGTGTGTTACAAAAAAATGATATCTACAGCCTTTACTTTCACACTCCCTGCACCCCTGCAAGATTGTCATACAATGCACTTTACTTTTCTTTCCCCGACTGCAAAATGAGAGGGCTTTCTAAACTCCAACCCGTGTTAAAAAAAAAACCAAGCAGCCATTTGTCAAAAGATCTTTGACCCACGTCTTTGAAGCACAGCAAATGAAATAAGATAAATACAGGATTTAAAGAACTCTTTATTTATTGCTTGAATTTTTGCGATATACGAAAAATCTTTTCGCAACCCCCCACCTACGACTGATTTTTCAACTGCATACTCTATACTCTGCAGGGGCATTCAGCTTGAGACAGTGTCTTAAGTATTGTGCTCTGGTCCTACTGTTGGTTATGTGGCTATAATTATTTCATTGCGCGGTCTATGAATGTTCTGGTGGTAAGGGTGTGGGCGGGAGTGCTTTGCCAATTGCTTCCACATCATCTAGATTGGTAGACCAGCCTGTTGTTCTAGACTATGATGGCATTATTTTAAGTGTCGTGCTGAATGAATTTTCAAAGTTTTAATGTTTTACTTCGGGTTTGAAAATGTCTCCAATCCACCTTGTTGGCCACACATTTGTCATTTTAAAACCTTGGCTGCGGCTGGAATTCCGCGCCAGTGCTGACATTCCTATCGCGGGCGTGGTCATGACTGCTCCCAGCCGTCATCAGCACACGCCCACCGTGACTCATGGCAGCTGGGAGCCGCCATCAGCACCGAAAAGGTTAACAACACATCCAAAAACTAACAGCATCCACACTTTGCCCTACAACAACAGACACTAGACAGTTCCTAGCAAAATCATGCACACAAAACAGTTTTAAAGCAACCAATAGGCTAAGCATTTACCACCCAAACGGTACATCAATTAACATTCATAGCAACATGCACAGAATGACACTGAAACCCCATAATGGTGAAATACATCTCTAACCATATCCACTTGATTATCCAGTTGAAAAAAAAAAATACACAAATGGAAAAAGTCTTCAGCACGCACATCCATGCGCACTATACTGACTGCGGTCAACAGGAATCCTGAAACAGTAAAGGGCACCCGGAATCCGAAAGCGGTTTGGGGGACATATTAGGGGTGGCAATGAAACTTATATCCTCAACCAAGACGGTGGCCCTACATACTCGTTTCTGTGTCATTTACCTGCAAACAACCCGCGGGTCCCAGATTCAGCCTGAATCTTCTGCATCAGCAACCAGGTAGAAGTGCCAGGTTTTCGTGCAGAGGCTGTGACAAAAAGACAAACAGGAATCTATGAATATGGGAAGCGTCAGGAAAACCTGATGAGTCCTTTAATAGGTATTTACATTTAGTTCTAGCCACCGGCACAGGAATTACGTGATTTTACAGCTCTGTATTTTACGAATAAATGACATTCCACAACTGATAAATATCTGCTGCAAAATGTCAGATATTAACAGAAAAAGGAAATGTTGCTTACCCTGTATATATCCATTTGTAGCTTGTAGTGCTATAGGTTCACAGACTCAGCTTTGAACAAAAACAAATGGCAACGTCCAAGTCCACACTATATGGCAGGAGTACGCAGAGCGTTTGTATCTACAGCCACAAATGTTACAAACAAATAACATCTACCTCAAGTGGTTAAATAAAAAAATAGTGCAGTGTCACTGTTGCAGTGTTTAAATGATAGCCTTACTACTGTATTCCGGTACTAATTAAGTTGCCCCAATAGTATTAATGTATGACAAAATGTGTCACATTATGCTACGTACTTTCCCTTTCCTCAATGAGCAATTTAGTCAAAAGTTCAGGTCCCCAATGAGGATGTAGTCCGTGGAGGCGAGTGCGTGGGTACTGGCGAGGTCAGCGATGGAGTCGCTGAACAGCGCCTATGGTCCGGGAGGGGTCTGTAGACGAATGTTCCTCTGAGGGTGGTGTTGGGGTCAGTGTGGATTCGGAAGTGCAGGTGTTCGGCGGAGTTGAGGGTGTCGTCTGCAAGGGTGTGGACATGGAGGGTGGACTTGTGGATGATGGCTATTCCTCCTCAGGTTCTGTTGGTGCGGTCTCTCCAGGAGATCTTGTAGCCGTCCGGGATGGCTATGGCGATGTCAGGTGCCGAGGAGCCGTTTCACCAGGTCTCGGTCAGGAAGGGACGTCTGGGGCGGAGGTGTCGAGCAGGTCCCAGAGCTCGACGGCGTGTTTGCGTGCGGAGTGGGTGTTTAGGAGTATGCCTCGGAGGTGGTTGGGTCCGGTCCTTGGAGGCTTGGTGGTTCTGTTGCAGATGAAGCTGCAGGTGTGGCAGGAGAAGGGCCCGTGGGTGCGTTTCGGGCGACCTGGAAGCAGCGGTGGTCTCGGTGTTTAGAGAGTGGAGGGCGTTGGCGTCGTATCGGAGTCGGCTGTTGTGGAGTGTGCGGGGTCCAGGGGTCCTGGCGCTGGGCGTGGTCCGGGCGCAGACGGGCTTGCCTTTGGCGCGCGTCCGGGCAGTGGTCGCCATAAGAGGCGATGAGGGAGGAGCAGCTGGGAGGCGGGAGCCGGGCGGCGAGGGGGTATGGCTGCGGGGGAAGCGGCGGGAACAGTGGACACAGAAGGCAAGAGTGGGGGGGGGGAGGAGGACGGAGGGGCTGAGGGGTGCAACGAAGGAGTACAGAGGCAGCAGGGAATACAAAACAAAGCAGCAGTCAGAAATAACAGTTGAGTAAAACAAACCACCGGCTGAGCTGGGCACAGGAGGCTCGAACCCCAGTCAGGAGCGGCAGCAGCGGGGGAGCGCGCGCACAGGTGGTGCTGTGGCGGCAAGGGTGCGCCCCGGCCCTTGAGCCGGGTCGAAGGTCACCCTGTCCGTCCGTCAGCGGCCGCCTTAAGCGGCGATGAGGAAGGGAGGAGCAGCTGGGAGGCGGGCCGCGGGGGAAGCAGTGGGAACAGTGGATTATGAAATGCAAATGCTTCTGGCAACTCGCAACAGGTTCATTTCTCTGTTTCTGGGGACTTTCTTTCCCAATTTAAGAACACTTTGTTTCTGGAGCATTGATTATTAAGTTTGGTTTTAGTGATTTGAAAAATTTACTTGTAGCTAGTAACGAGATGCAATTTAGCGATACAGTTTCATATTCACAGCAAACATACCCAATGTTCAATACCAAATTCCTTACTTTATCAAATTGTGTGACCCTGAACAAAACACTTTAGGTCCCTTGCATACCAAAATACTAGGAGAAGCTCGAGTTAGTAGTGTGCACCATAAAAGGTGTACTTATCCAGTGTTAAGCTACTGGCTGATCCTGATGTTAGGTGTCTACTCAGTGGTGGCTCCTCTGCTACGGCGGAGGATACTTACCCCACTGCCTTTAAGCAGTGCGCGATTCTTAGAAGCATTAAATGATAATAATTTTAAGTTATTATAGTTTAATGCTCCCTGCTGCTTTTATGGGTAGGTGGATTTTTGTTGGGGCTGCTCTGCTCTCGGAGCAGGGCAGAGAAGGAGTGGTTTGTCCATTCTCAGGCTGCCCAAGCCAACCACGCGTACTTCCCCGTTTTCCATGCAGGCTGCCCCACAGCCTGAATGGAGAACAAGCCCAGGTTCCTATTCCCTGGTTGAGGATCCAACCAGGCCGCTCAAAACCAATCACCACGCTGCATTGCAACGTTGTGATTGGCCTGGGGAGCCTGGGAGCCTACCAAGCACAGCACTGCATTGCAACGTTGTGATTGATCAGTGGGGCCTGGGTGTGCTTCCGTCTGAGACGGAGGACCCGGCCCAAAAGTAAGAGAGTGATATATCTATCTATCTATCTATCTATCTATCTATATATATATATATATATATATATATATATATATATATATATATATATGACGAACCCTCCATTAGATGAAGAAAGCGGCCACACGGGGAAATTCCATCAGGAAACACTTTATTGGACAATCAGCTGGGCATGATGCATTTCGGCTACAATAAGCCTTCCTCAGATGCCGTTGATGTCCGGTTGTTATCACACCCACGTTTAAAATAGTCCCACTCTGCTCCCATTGGAGCCAGCACTCTCTACCCCTGAACATTTTGTTTCTGAGCAGCCCCTGACAATTTGGGGGGGTTTCATCAAGGGGGGGCCGAGAAAAAAGGGGGGTCCCAAAACGCATTTTTCCCATGTTAATTTCCATAGGGCGGTTGGCCTCACTTTTAGCTCGAACGGCTGAATGGATTTGCACGAAACTTGGCAAAATTGTAGGGACTGTTAGCCTGATGTGCCTTTGCTAGGTCTCAATATATGTGCTCCAGTGGATTTTGAGTAATTTAGGTTCAAAAAAATATATATATCTGGGCGGAGCCTAACCACACATCTGATCTGATTGGCTGTCAGCACTTCATCCAAGAAGTGTTGGCAGCCATCTTGGGACCAATATACATGATAGCACCTCATTAAAAAGCATTGTAGTTAATAGAGGGTTTTAGGACTTTAGTTACATTATAAATCATTTGTTGATGGTACCATACTCGTTTTAGGAATTGTGGTGGGTTCTAAGGTGATTTTACCATGTGAAAAAACCTTCTGCTGTGATATCATGAATATTGTTTGAAAGAAAACTAATATCTCATGATTTTCCCACAGTGGTTTGGAAGGGGATCTATAAGCTAAACTGAAAGCATATTTTCTGTAAATTCACATTATCTTTCTCAGTCATGTGAAAATGAAGTCTGACATTCTCAGTAAAACATGTACATCCAACAAGGACAGAGACTGTCAGTTGATTCCTTTGTGTTCTACTGCAGCCTCCTAGAGTGTTCTAAAGAACAACTAGAGCGCTAACAGTCCTACTTATTACAAAGGTATGGCACACCTGAAGCCATCTTGATTGGAATAAAGTGGTAACTCTTAAAACATTTAATTTAAAAAGAAACAACATGAGGGGGTATATTTTGCCATAGAAAGTATGATTAGTGCTGCAGAATGAAAAATTAGGGCACATTTTGAGTGACTTCTCAAATCCTTTTCTATTTCATTAAAACATTCTGACATGCAGTCTCCCAAAATGGCCGCCAGAGACAAAAGAGCCCAAATGTAGCCCAAATATCACCCAGATGTAGCCCAAGTATAGCCCAATGACAGAATGTCCAAGAGTGTTCTAAAGAACAACTAGAGCGCTAACAGTCCTACTTATTACAAAGGTATGGCACACCTGAAGCCATCTTGATTGGAATAAAGTGGTAACTCTTAAAACATTTAATTTAAAAAGAAACAACATGAGGGGGTATATTTTGCCATAGAAAGTATGATTAGTGCTGCAGAATGAAAAATTAGGGCACATTTTGAGTGACTTCTCAAATCCTTTTCTATTTCATTAAAACATTCTGACATGCAGTCTCCCAAAATGGCCACCAGAGACAAAAGAGCCCAAATGTAGCCCAAATATCACCCAGATGTAGCCCAAGTATAGCCCAATGACAGAATGTCCCAGAGTGTTCTAAAGAACAACTAGAGCGCTAACAGTCCTACTTATTACAAAGGTATAGCACACCTGGAGCCATCGTGATGGGAATAAAGTGGTAACTCTTAAGACATTTAATTTAAAAAGGAACAAAATGAGGGGGTATATTTTGCCATATGAATTATGATTAGTGCTGCAGAAAGAAAAATTAGGGCACATTTTGAGTGACTTCTCAAACCCTCTTCAATTTCATTAAAAAATTCTGACATAGTCTCGCAAGATGGCCACCAGAGACAAAAGAGCCTAAATGTAGCCCAAATATCACCCAGATGTACCCCAAGTATAGCCCAATGACAGAATGTCCCAGAGTGTTCTAAAGAACAACTAGAGCGCTAACAGTCTTACTTATGACAAAAGTATGGCACACCAGAAGCCATCTTGATTGGAATGAAGTGGTAAGTCTGAAAACACTCAATTTAAAAAGGAACAACATGAGGGGGTTAATTTTGCCATAGAAAGTATGATTAGTGCTTCAGAAAGAAAAATTAGGGATCATTTTGAGTGACTTCTCAAATCCTCTTCTATTTCATTAAAAAAATTCTGACATGCAGACTGAAACATGCACTTTGAATACCAGCAGCAGACGTCCCTGGTGAGCAGTAGCTTTACTACAGTGATCTAATGTGCAACTAGAGTGCTAACATTCAGAATTTATGGCAAATGTGTGACACATCTGAATGCCTTCTTGATGGAACCAAAGTAAACAAGCATTGAAAATGCAATAGATCTCGCCCTCGTTTAAGTTAAAGCCATTCTGTTTGTAATGAGGTGGCTTTTTAGCTTTGCTTTTATTAGTGTTTTTTCAACTTTCATGTAAATAACGCACAGTTTTCACCAAATCGACTTTGCCCAAGCACACCCTTCCCTTCGGCCAACAAATCCCAAAAATTCGGCACACCTGCCGATCCACTCTCCCTACAGCTCACCCAAGCCCCGTCCCTCTAGCGCAACTGGAACACCCCAAATTCACCTTCTCCATGCGCACCAAAAACTCCCATTGAATAACATGACAATTCGCTACTCCGCACAAAAATTGCTCTTTAAAGCACTTCCACTGCTCCGATCCGCTTCAAACTTGGCTTGACACTAGTTCCAGCGATTCCCTAACATCTTACCAAAAATCAGCCCAATCCATCCACTGGAACGGGGAAGAATTTCAACCCGAATACGCGCCCCCCGCAAACACAAAAAAAACTATAAAACGGCCAAATCTCGACCAAAAACCGCCAAAATCCCTCAAAACCTTGCCAACACCAATACGCACGAAACTGAAGCGGCCCCTCAGCCCTAGGCTCCGGGAACCCTACTTAATTGACCCAAAAGCCCTAAAAAAGCAACATAATACACACGAAAACGCCCTAACAACCCTAAAATGCATATAAGTATATGTATGCATGCATTTATGTTTGTATTTATATAGATATACAGATAATATATGTTTATATATGTATGTATATATATATATTCACTGAAAAAACCATAGGCTATAGACCATATATAGTTAGGAATTAGCATTTACAAAACCTTGAAAATTCACTGAAAAAACCATAGGTTATAGACCATATATAGTTAGGAATTAGCATTTACAAAACCTTGAAAATGCACTGAAAAAACCATAGGTTATAGACCATATATAGTTAGGAATTCGCATTTACAAAACCTTATTTTACTCACACAAAACCATTGAAATTCCATATATAGTTAGTTGCACTAACTATATATCGCGCACCCGCAATCCACTGCTGATGATGTCACATATTACATCATTCATGACATGGTCAGTGACATCACTGATGACATCACTGATGACATCTCAAATG